>NW_028227699.1:63904-89711 GCF_978045245.1 Mus caroli | reverse complement strand
AAGCTGAAAAAGGAGGAAAACTCAAAACTCACACTGTAGAACCCAGAATTTGGCGAGAAAACCTGAAAAAGGTGGAAAATGAGAATAATCACACTCTAAGACCAAGATTTGGAAAAAAAAATTGAAAAATGTCAAAAATGAGAAAATCACACTGTAGGACCCAGAATATGCTGAGAAACCCTGAAAAACGTGGAAAATTAAAAATACACGCTGTAGGACCCAGAATATGGAGAGAAACCCTGAAAAATTAGAAAAGTAAAAAATCATACTGAAGGACCCCAACTATGGCGAGAAAACCTGAAATAGGTGGAAAATGAGAAAATCACACTGTAGAACCCAGAATTACGCAAAAACTTGAAAAACGTGGAAAATGAGAAAATCACACGGCAGGACCCAGAATATGCAGAGAAACCCTGAAAAACGTGAAAATTAAAAATTCACACTGTTGGACACAGAATATGGCGAGAAATACTAAAAAACGTGGAAAATTAAAATTACACGCTGTAGGACCCAGAATATGGCTGGAAACCCTGAAAACAGTAGAAAAATTCAAACTCACACTGAAGGACCGCTAATATGGCGAGAAATCCTGAAAAAGGTGGAAAATGAGAAAATCACTCTGTAGAACCCAGAATTGGGAAAAAACCTGAAAAATGTCGTAATTGAGAAAAATCACACTGTAGGACCCAGAATATGACGAAAAACCCTGAAAAACATGGAAAATTAAAAATACACGCTGCAGGACACAGAATATGCCGAGAAACCCTGAATAACGTGAAAATTAAGGATTCACACTGTCGGACAAAGAATATGGCGAGAAACCATGAAAAAAGTGGAAAAATAAAAATTCACACTGTATTATGCAAAATATGGAAAGAAATACTGAAAAACGTGAAAATTAAAAATTCACACTGAAGGACCTGGAATATGGCAAGAAAACCTGAAAAACGTGGAAATGAGAAAATCATACTGTAGGTCCCAGAATATGACGAAAAAAACTGAAAAAAGTAGAAAATTAAAAATTCACACTGAAGGAAACAGAATATGTAGAGATAACCTGAAAAACGAGGAAAATTAAAAATTCACACTGAGGGACCCAGAATATGGCGAGAAAACCTGAAAAAATTAGAAAATTAAAAATTCACACTGAAGGACCCCGAATATGGCCAGAAAAACTGAAAAAGTTGGAAAATGACAATAATCACACTGTAGGACCCAGAATTGCGAAAAAACTTGAAAAGCGTCGAAAATGAGAAAATCACACTGTAGGACCCATAATGTGCCGAGAAACCCTGAAAACGTGGTAAATTAAAAATACATGGTGTAGGACCCAGAATATGGCAAGAAACCTTGAAAAAAGTAGAAAATTAAAATCTCAGAGTGAAGTACCCCAAGAATTTCGAAAAAACTTGAAAATCGTGGAAAATGAGAAAATCACACTGCTGGACCCATAATATGCCGATAAACCCTGAAAAACGTGAAAATTAAAAATTCACATTGTCGGACACAGAATATGGCAAGAATCATGAAAAAAAGTGGAAAATTAAAAATTCACACTGTATTACCCAGTATATGGCGAGAAATATTGAAAACGTGGAAAATTAAAAAATCACACTGAAGTACCCCTTATATGGCAAGAAAACCTGAAAAACAAGGAAAATTCAAAACTCACACTAAAGGACCCAGAATATGGCGAGAAATCCTAAAAAAAAAGATGGAAAATGAGAATAATCACACTATAGAATCCAGATTTGGAAAGAAAAATTGAAAAACGTCGAAAATGAGAAAATCACACTGTAGGACCCAGAATATGCCGAGAAACCCTGAAAACATGGAAAATTAAAAATACACGCTGTAGGACCCAGAATATGGCGAGAAACCCTGAAAAAAGTAGAAAATTACAAACTCACACTGAAGGACCCCAAATATGGCTAGAAAGCTGACAAATGTGGAAAATGAGAAAATCACACTGCAGGACCCAGAAAATGCCAAGAAACCCTGAAAAACGTGAACATTAAAAATTCACACTGTTGGACACAGAATATGGCGAGAAATACTGAAAAACGTGGAAAATTTAAAATTCACACTGAAGGTCCTGGAATATATCAAGAAAAGCTGAAAAACGTGGAAATGAGAAAAATCACACTGTAGGACCCATAATATGACGAAAAACCTGAAAAACGAGGAAAATTAAAAATTAACACTAAAGTGCCTGGCATATGGCGAGAAAACCTAAAAAACGAGGAAAACACAAAACTCACGCTGTAGGACACAGAATATGTCGAGAAACCCTGAAAAATTAGAAAATTAAAAACTCACACTGAAGAAACCCAAATATGGCGAGAGAACATGAAAAATGTAGAAAATTAAAAATAAACATGGCAATAAAACCTGAAAAACGAGGAAAAATCAAAACTCACACTGTAGAACCCAGAATATGGCGAGAAAACCTGAAAAAGGTGGAAAATGACAATAATCACACTGTAAGACCGAGATTTGGAAAAAAAAAAAATTGACAAATGTTGAAAATGAGAAAATCACACTGTAGGACCCAGAATATGCTGAGAAACCCTGAAAAACATGGAAAATTAAAAATACACGATCTAGGACACAGAATATGGAGAGAAACCCTGAAAAATTAGAAAAGTAAAAAATCATACTGAAGGACCCCAACTATGGCGAGAAAACCTGAAATAGGTGGAAAATGAGAAAATCACACTGTAGGACCCAGAATATGCCGAGAAACCCTGAAAAACGTGAAAATTAAAAATTCACACTATATTACCCAGAATATGGCGAGAAATACTGAAAAACTTTGAAAATTAAAAATTCACACTGAAGAAACTGCAATATGGCAAAAAAAAAAAAAACTGGAAAACGTGTAAATGAGAAAATTACTCTGTAGGACACAGAATATGACCAAAAAACCTGAAAAACGTGCAATATTAAAAATTCACAATTAAGGACCCGGAGTATGCCAGAAAACCTGAAAAACGTAGAAAATTAAAAATTAAAAAACTCACACTGAAGGACCCCAAATATGGCGAGAAACCCTGAAAAAAGTAGAAAATTAAAAATTCACACTGAAGAAACTGCAATATGGCAAAAAAAAAAACCCCTGGAAAACGTGGAAATGAGAAAATTACTCTGTAGGACACAGAATATGAAGAAAAAACCTGAAAAACGTGCAATATTAAAAATTCACAATTAAGGACCCGGAGTATGCCAGAAAACCTGAAAAACGTGGAAAATTAAAAATTCACAGAGAAGGACCTGGAATATGGTGAGAAAAACTGAAAAATTAGAAAATAAAAAACTCACACTGCAGGACCCCAAATATGGCGAGAAAACCTGAAAAAAGTGGAAAATGAGAAAATCACACGGCAGTACCCAGAATATGCAGAGAAACCCTGAAAAACGTGAAAATTAAAAATTCACACTGTTGGACACAGAATATGGCGAGAAATACTGAAAAACGTGGAAAATTAAAAATACACGCTGTAGGACCCAGAATATGGCTAGAAACCCTGAAAAAAGTAAAAAATTACAAACTCACACTGAAGACCCCTAATATGTCAAGAAATCCTGAAAAAGGTGGAAAATGAGAAAATCTCTCTGTAGGACCCAGAATTGGGAAAAAAACTGAAAAGTGTCGTAAATGAGAAAAATCACACTGTAGGACCCAGAATATGACAAAAAACCCTGAAAAACGTGGAAAATTAAAAATACACGCTGTAGGACAGAGAATATGCCAAGAAACCCTGAATAACGTGAAAATTAACGATTCACACTGTCAGTCAAAGAATATGGCAAGAAACCATGAAAAAAGTGGAAAATTAAAAATTCACACTGTATTACACAAAATATGGAAATAATACTGAAAAACGTGAAAATTAAAAATTCACACTGAAGGACCTGGAATATGGCAAGAAAACCTGAAAAACGTGGAAATGAGAAAATCACACTGTAGGTCCCAGAATATGACGAAAAATCCTGAAAAAAGTAGAAAAGTAAAAATTCACACTGAAGGACCCAGAATATGTAGAGATAACCTGAAAAACAAGGAAAATTAAAAACTCACACTGAGGGACCCAGAATATGGCAAGAAAACCTGAAAAAACTAGAAAATTAAAAATTCACACTGAAGGACCCCGAATATGGCCAGAAAAACTGAAAAAGGTGGAAAATGACAATAATCACACTGTAGGGCCCAGAATTGCGAAAAAACTTGAAAAGCATCGAAAATGAGAAAATCACACTGTAGGACCCATAATGTGCCGAGAAACCCTGAAAATGTGGTAAATTAAAAATACATGGTGTAGGACCCAGAATATGGCGAGAAACCCTGAAAAAGTAGAAAATTAAAAACTCACAGTGAAGTACCCCAAGAATTGCGAAAAAACTTGAAAATCGTGGAAAATGAGAAAATCACACTGCTGGACCCAGAATATGCAGATAAACCCTGAAAAACGTGAAAATTAAAAATCCACACTGTCGGACACAGAATATGGCAAGAATCATGAAAAAAGTTGAAAATTAAAAATTCACACTGAAGGACCCCTCATATGGCAAGAAAACCTGAAAAACAAGGAAAATTCAAAACTCACACTATAGGACAGAGAATATGGCGAGAAATCCTGAAAAAGATGGAAAATGAAAATAATCACACTATAGAACCCAAAATTTGGAAAAAAAAAATTGAAAAACGTCGAAAATGAGAAAATCACACTGTAGGACCCAGAATATGCCTAGAAACCCTGAAAACGTGGAAAATTAAAAATATACGCTGTAGAACCCAGAATATGTCGAGAAACACTGAAAAATTAGAAAAGTAAAAAATCACACGGAAGGACCCCAAATATGGCGAGAAACCCTGAAAAAAGTAGAAAATTAAAATCTCACAGTGAAGTACCCCAAGAATTGCAAAAAAACTTGAAAATCGTGGAAAATGAGAAAATCACACTGGTGGACCCAGAATATGCCGATAAACCCTGAAAAACGTGAAAATTAAAAATTCACATTGTCGGACACAGAATATGGCAAGAATCATGAAAAAAGTGGAAAATTAAAAATTCACACTCTATTACCCACTATATGGCGAGAAATATTGAAAACGTGGAAAATTAAAAAATCACACTGAAGTACCCCTTATATGGCAAGAAAACCTGAAAAAGAAGGAAAATTCAAAACTCACACTAAAGGACCCAGAATATGGCGAGAAATCCTAAAAAAAAAGATGGAAAATGAGAATAATCACACTATAGAATCCAGATTTGGAAAAAAAAATTGAAAAACGTCGAAAATGAGAATATCACACTGTAGGAACCAGAATATGCCAAGAAACCCTGAAAACATGGAAAATTAAAAATACACGCTGTAGGTCCCAGAATATGGCGAGAAACCCTGAAAAAAGTAGAAAATTACAAACTCACACTGAAGGACCCCAAATATGGCTAGAAAACCTGAAAAATGTGGAAAATGAGAAAATCACACTGCAGGACCCAGAAAATGCCAAGAAACCCTGAAAAACATGAAAATTAAAAATTCACACTGTTGGACACAGAATATGGCGAGAAATACTGAAAAACATGGAAAATTTAAAATTCACACCGAAGGTCCTGGAATATGTCAAGAAAAGCTGAAAAACGTGGAAATGAGAAAAATCACACTGTAGGACCCATAATATGATGGAAAAACCTGAAAAACGAGGAAAATTAAAAATTAACACTAAAGTGCCTGGCATATGGCGAGAAAACCTAAAAAATGAGGAAAACTCAAAACTCACGCTGTAGGACACAGAATATGTCGAGAAACCATGAAAAATTAGAAAATTAAAAACTCACACTGAAGAAACCCAAATATGGCGAGAGAACATGAAAAATGTAGAAAATTAAAAATTCACACTGAAGGACCCAGAACATGGCAATAAAACCTGAAAAACGAGGAAAAATCAAAACTCACTATGTAGGACCCAGAATATGGCAAGAAAACCTGAAAAAGGAGGAAAACTCAAAACTCACACTATAGAACCCAGAATATGGCGAGAAAACCTGAAAAAGGTGGAAAATGAGAATAATCACACTCTAGGACCGAGATTTGGAAAAAAAAAATTGACAAACGTTGAAAATGAGAAAATCACACTGTAGGACCAAGAATATGCTGAGAAACCCTGAAAAACGTGGAAAATTAAAAATACATGCTGTAGGACCCAGAATATGGAGAGAAACTCTGAAAAATTAGAAAAGTAAAAAATCATACTGAAGGACCCCAACCAAGGCGAGAAAACCTGAAATAGGTGGAAAATGAGAAAATCACACTGTAGGACCCAGAATTACGCAAAAACTTGAAAAACGTGGAAAATGAGAAAATCACACGGCAGGACCCAGAATATGCAGAGAAACCCTGAAAAACGTGAAAATTAAAAATTCACACTGAAGAAACTGCAATATGGCAAAAAAAAACATGGAAAACGTGTAAATGAGAAAATTACTCTGTAGGACACAGAATATGACCAAAAAACCTGAAAAACGTGCAATATTAAAAATTCACAATTAAGGACCCAGAGTATGCCAGAAAACCTGAAAAACGTGGAAAATTAAAAATTCACAGTGAAGGACCTGGAATATGGTGAGAAAAACTGAAAAATTAGAAAATAATATACTCACACTGAAGGACCCCAAATATGGCGAGAAAACATGAAAAAAGTAGAAAATTAAAAATTCACACTGAAGGACCCAGAATATGGCAATAAAACCTGAAAAACGAGGAAAATTAAAAACTCACACTGAAGGTCCCAGAATATGGTGAGAAAACATAAAAAAGTAGAAAATTAAAAATTCACACTGAAGGACCCCGAATATGGTGAGAAAACCTGAAATGTGGAAAATGAGAAAATCGCACTGTATGCTGACAAACCCTGAAAAACGTGAAAATTAAAAATTCACACTGTATTACCCAGAATATGGTATGAAATACTGAAAAACCTGAAAAATTATAAATTCACAATGAAGGTCCTGGAATATGGCAAGAAAACCTGAAAAACGTGGAAGTGAGAAAATTACACAGTAGGACCCATAATATGACGAAAAAAATTGAAAAACGTGGAAAATTAAAAATTCACACTGAAGGACCCCAAATATGGCAAGAAAACCTGAAAAAGGAGGAAAATTAAAAACCTGAAAAAGGTTGAAAATGAGAAAATCACACTGTGGGACCCAGAATATGGCGAGAAACCCTGAAAAAGTAGAAATTAAAAAACTCACACTGAAAGACCACGAATATGGCGAGAAAACCTGAAAAACGTGGAAATGAGAAAATCACACTGTAGAACCAGAATATGACGAAGAAACCTGAAAAACGTGGAAAATTAAAAATTCACACTGAATGACCCGGATATAGAGAGCAAAACTGAAAAACGAGGAAAAATAAAATCGCACACTGAAGGACCCAGAATATGACGAGAAAACCTGAAAAACCTGGAAAATTAAATATTCACACTGTAGGACCCAGAATATGGCGAGAAACACTGAAAAATATTGAAAATTAAAAATTCACACTATAGGACCAGAATATGGCAAGAAACCTTGAAAAACGTGGAAAATTAAAAATTCACACTGTATTACCCAGAATATGGCTAGAAATACTGAAAAACGTGGAAAATTAAAAATTCACACTGAAGGACCTGGAATATGGTAGGAAAATCTGAAAAACGTGGAAATGAGAAAATCACACTGTAGGACCAAGGATATGACAAAAAAAAAAAAAAAAAACCTGAAAAACGTGGAAAATTAAAAATTCACAATGAAGGACTCCGACTATGGCAAGAAAACCTGAAAAAGGTTGAAAATGAGAATAATCACACTTTAGGACCCAGAAATGCTAAAAAAAAAAACTTGAAAATCTTCGTAAATGAGAAAATCACACTCTAGGACCCAGAATATGCCGAGAAACCCTGAAATAAGTACAAAAATAAAAACTCTCACTGAAGGACCTGGAATATGTCGAGAAAACCTGAAAAAGGTGGAAAATGAGAAAATTACATGGTAAGACCCAGAAATGTGAAAAAACTCGGAAAAAGTGGAAAATGTGAAAATCACACTGTAGGACCCAGAATGTGCCTAGAAACACTGAAAAACATGAAAAATTAAAAATACACGCATTAGGACCCAGAATATGTTGAGAAACCCTGAAAAATTAGAAAATTAAAAACCCACACTGAAGGATCCCGAATATGATGAAAAAACCTGAAAAACGTGGAAATGAGAAAATCACACTGTAGGACCGAGAATATGATGAAACAACTTGAAAAACGTGGAAAATTAAAAATTCACACTGAAGGACCCGTATATGGCGAGAAAACCTGAAAAAAGTAGAAAATTAAAAATTCACACTGAAGGACCCCGAATATGGGGAGAAAACCTGAAAAAGGTGGAAAATGAGAATAATCACACTGTAGGATCAAGAATTGAGAAAAAACATGAAAAAAGTCAAAAATGGGAAAATCACACTGTAGGATCAAGAATATGCGGAGAGCTCTTCCGATCAGAGGAGCGCCGGAGCAGCTGGGGCACAGGGTCGACTGAAACTCGCCAGCTACCCACAACACCCGCCACAGGATCTTAAGACTTCTGGTGAGTGGAGCACAGCTTCTGCTCCAATCCAAGTGCTCGGGACCGGAGACTGCATTAGTTAGGGAAGCAGAAACCGGCCTGAGTAGGGCCACAGGCCTCATCCGGCCGGATCAGCGCAGGGGTAGTGGGAGCGCAGGGTTGCCTGACACCCGCCAGCTACCCACGACCCCCGCCGCAGGATTTTGGGACTGCTGGTGAGTGGAACACAGCTTCTGCTCCAGTCCAATCACGCGGGACCTGAGACTGCTCTGGTTGGGGAGAGAGAAATCCGGCCTACATAGGGCCACAACCCTCTTCCGGTCAGAAAAGCACCGGGGCAGCTGGGGCGCAGGGTCGGCTGACACTCGACAGCTACCCACAACACCCGCCACAGGATCTTAAGACTTCTGGTGAGTGGAGCACAGCTTCTGCTCCAATCCAATTGTGCGGGACCTGAGACTGCATTAGTTAGGGAAGCAAAAACCGGCCTGAGTAGGGCCACAGGCCTCATCCGGCCGGATCAGCGCCGGGGTAGCGGGAGAGAAGGGTTGCCTGACACCCGCCAGCTACCCACGACCCCCGCCGCAGGATTTTGTGACTGCTGGTGAGTGGAACACAGCTTCTGCTCCAATCTTTAAACAGTGACAACGATAACAACTAACCCCAGAGATTACTAGATGGCGAAAGGTAAACGTAATAATCTTACTAACAGAAACCAAGACCACTCACCATCATCAGAACCCAGCACCCCCACTTCGCCCAGTCCAGGGCACCCCAACACACCGGAAAAGCTAGACACGGATTTAAAAGCATATCTCCTGATGATGATAGAGGACTTCAAGAAGGACTTTAATAACACACTTAAAGAAATGCAGGAGAACACTGCTAAACAGGCAGAAGACAATAAAGAGGAAGCACAAAAATCCCTTAAAGAATTGCAGGAGACCACTGCTAAAGAGTTACAAATCCTTAAAGAAAAACAGGATAACATAATCAAACAGGTAGAAAACACATCCAAACAGATGATGGAAATGAACAAAACCATACTAGACCTAAAAAGGGAAGTAGACACAATAAAGAAAACCCAAAATGAGGCAACACTGGAGATAGAAACCCTAGGAAAGAAATCTGGAACCATAGATACGAGCATCAGCAACAGAATACAAGAGATGGAAGAGAGAATCTCAGGTGCAGAAGATTCCATAGAGAACATCGGCACAACAATCAAGGAAAATGTAAAATGCAAAAAGATCCTAACTCAAAACATCCAAGAAATACAGGACGCAATGAGAAGACCAAACCTACGGATAATAGGAGTGGATGAGAATGAAGATTTTCAACTCAAAGGACCAGCAAACATCTTCAACAAAATTATAGAAGAAAACTTCCCAAATCTAAAGAAAGAGATGCCCATGAACATACAAGAAGCCTACAGAACTCCAAATAGACTGGACCAGAAAAGAAATACCTCCTGACACATTATAATCAGAACAACAAATGCTCTAAATAAAGATAGAATACTAAAAGCAGTAAGAGAAAAAGGCCAAGTAACATATAAAGGCAAGCCTATCAGAATTACACCAGATTTTTCACCAGAGACTATGAAAGCCAGAAGATCCTGGACGGATGTTATACAGACACTAAAAGAACACAAATACCAGCCCAGGCTACTATACCCAGCCAAACTCTCAATTAACATAGATGGAGAAACCAAAGTATTCCACGACAAAACCAAATTCACACATTATATCTCCACGAATCCAGCCCTTCAAAGGATAATAACAGAAAAAAACCAATACAAGGACAGGAACCACGCCCTAGAAACAACAAGAAGGTAATCCCTCAACAAACCTAAAAGAAGACAGCCACAAGAACAAAATGCCAACTTTAACAACAAAAATAACAGGAAACAACAATTACTTTTCCTTAATATCTCTTAATATCAATGGACTCAACTCCCCGATAAAAAGACATAGACTAACAAACTGGCTACACAAACAAGACCCAACATTTTGCGCTTACAGGAAACTCATCTCAGAGAAAAGGATAGACACTACCTCAGAATGAAAGGCTGGAAAACAATTTTCCAAGCAAATGGCATGAAGAAACAAGCTGGAGTAGCCGTTCTGATATCTGATAAGATTGACTTCCAACCCAAAGTCATTAAAAAAGACAGGGAGGGACACTTCATACTCATCAAAGGTAAAATCCTCCAAGAGGAACTATCAATCCTGAATATCTATGCTCCAAATACAAAGGCAGCCACATTCATTAAAGAAACTTTAGTAAATCTCAAAGCACACATTGCACCTCATACAATAATAGTGGGAGACTTCAACACACCACTTTCACCAATGGACAGATCATGGAAACAGAAACTAAACAGGGACACAGAGAAACTAAGAGAAATTATGAATCAAATGGATCTGGCAGATATCTACAGAACATTCTATCCTAAAACAAAAGGATATACCTTCTTCTCAGCACCTCATGGTACCTTCTCCAAAATTGACCACATAATTGGTCACAAAGCAGGCCTCAGCAGATACAAAAATATTGAAATTGTCCCATGCATCCTATCAGATCACCATGGACTAAGGCTGATCTTCAATAACAAAATAAATAATAGAAAGCCAACCTTCACGTGGAAACTGAACAACACTCTTCTCAATGATACCTTGGTCAAGGAAGGAATAAAGAAAGAAATTAAGGACTTTTTAGAGTTCAATGAAAATGAAGCCACAACATACCCAAACTTATGGGACGCAATGAAAGCATTTCTAAGAGGAAAACTCATAGCTCTGAGTGCCTCCAAAAGGAAACTAGAGAGAGCACACATTAGCAGCTTGACAACACACCTAAAAGCACTAGAACAAAAGGAAGCAAATTCACCCAAGAGGAGTAGACGGCAGGAAATAATCAAACTCAGGGGTGAAATCAACCAAGTGGAAATAAGAAAAACTATTCAAAGAATCAACCAATCAAGGAGCTGGTTCTTTGAGAAAATCAACAAGATAGATAAACCCTTAGCCAGACTCACTAGAGGGCACAGGGAAAGCATCCTAATTAACAAAATCAGAAATGAAAAAGGAGACATAACAACAGATCCTGAAGACATCCAAAACACCATCAGATCCTTCTACCAAAGGCTATACTCAACAAAACTGGAGAACCTGGATGAAATGGAGAAGTTCCTAGACAGATACCAGGTACCAAAGTTGAATCAAGATCAGGTTAATGATCTAAACAGCCCTATATCCCCCAAAGAAATAGAAGCAGTCATTAATAGTCTCCCAACTAAAAAAAGCCCAGGACCAGATGGGTTTAGTGCAGAGTTCTATCAGACCTTCAATGAAGATCTAATCCCAGTTCTTCACAAACTATTCCACAAAATAGAAACAGAAGGTACTCTACCCAACTCCTTCTATGAAGCCACAATTACTCTGATACCTAAACCACAAAAAGACCCAACAAAGATAGAAAACTTCAGACCAATATCCCTTATGAATATTGATGCAAAAATCCTCAATAAAGTTCTTGCTAACCGAATCCAAGAACACATCAAAACAATCATCCATCCTGACCAAGTAGGTTTCATCCCAGGGATGCAGGGATGGTTCAATATACGGAAATGCATCAACGTAATCCACTATATAAACAAACTCAAAGACAAAAACCACATGGTCATCTCGTTAGATGCGGAAAAAGCATTTGACAAGATCCAACACCCATTCATGATAAAAGTCTTGGAAAGATCAGGAATTCAAGGCCCATACCTAAACATGATAAAAGCAATCTACAGCAAACCAGTAGCCAACATCAAAGTAAATGGTGAGAAGCTTGAAGCAATCCCTCTAAAATCAGGGACTAGACAAGGCTGTCCACTTTCTCCATACCTATTCAACATAGTACTTGAAGTCCTAGCCAGAGCAATTCGACAACAAAAGGAGATCAAAGGGATACAAATTGGAAAAGATGAAGTCAAAATATCACTCTTTGCAGATGATATGATAGTATATATGTGACCCTAAAAATTCCACCAGAGAACTCCTAAGCCTGATAAACAGCTTCGGTGAAGTAGCTGGATATAAAATTAACTCAAACAAATCAATGGCCTTTCTCTACACAAAGAATGAACAGGCTGAGAAAGAAATTAGGGAAACAACACCCTTCTCAATAGTCACAAATAATATAAAATATCTTGGCGTGACTCTAACTAAGGAAGTGAAAGATCTGTATAATAAAAACTTCAAGTCTCTGAAGAAAGAAATTCTAGAAGATCTCAGAAGATGGAAAGATCTCCCATGCTCATGGATTGGCAGGATCAACATTGTAAAAATGGCTATCTTGCCAAAAGCAATCTACAGATTCAATGCAATCCCCATCAAAATTCCAAATCAATTCTTCAACGAATTAGAAAGTGCAATCTGCAAATTCATCTGGAACAACAAAAAACCTAGGATAGCAAAAACTCTTCTCAAGGATAAAAGAACCTCTGGTGGAATCACCATGCCGGACCTAAAGCTCTACTACAGAGCAATTGTGATAAAAACTGCATGGTACTGGTATAGTGACAGACAAATAGACCAATGGAATAGAATTGAAGACCCAGAAATGAACCCACACACCTACGGTCACTTGATCTTCGACAAGGGAGCTAAAAACATCCAGTGGAAGAAAGACAGCATTTTCAGCAAATGGTGCTGGCACAACTGGTTGTTAACATGTAGAAGAATGCGAATCAATCCATTCCTATCTCCTTGTACTAAGGTCAAGTCTAAGTGGATCAAGGAACTTCACATAAAACCAGAGACACTGAAACTTATAGAGGAGAAAGTGGGGAAAAGCCTTGAAGATATGGGCACAGGGGAAAAATTCCTGAATAGAACAGTAATGGCTTGTGCTGTAAGATCGAGAATTGACAAGTGGGACCTCATGAAACTACAAAGCTTCTGCAAGGCTAAAGACACCGTCAATAAGACAAAAAAAACCACCAACAGATTGGGAAAGGATCTTCACCTATCCTAAATCAGATAAGGGACTAATATCAAATATATATAAAGAACTCAAGAAGGTGGACTCCAGAAAGTCAAATAACCCCATTAAAAAATGGGGCTCAGAACTGAACAAAGAATTCTCACCTGAGGAATACCGAATGGCAGAAAAACACCTGAAAAAATGTTCAACATCCTTAATCATCAGGGAAATGCAAATCAAAACAACCCTGAGATTCCACCTCACACCAGTCAGAATGGCTAAGATCAAAAATTCAGGTGACAGCAGATGCTGGCGAGGATGTGGAGAAAGAGGAACACTCCTCCATTGTTGGTGGGATTGCAAGCTTGTACAACCACTCTGGAAATCAGTCTGGCGGTTCCTCAGAAAATTGGACATAGTACTACCGGAGGATCCATCAATACCTCTCCTGGGCATATATCCAGAAGATGTCCCAACCGGTAAAAAGGACACATGCTCCACTATGTTCATAGCAGCCCTATTTATAATAGCCAGAAGCTGGAAAGAACCCAGATGTCCCTCAACAGAGGAATGGATACAGAAATTATGGTACATTTACACAATGGAGTACTACTCAGCTATTAAAAAGAATGAATTTATGAAATTCCTAGCCAAATGGATGGACCTGGAGGGCATCATCTTGAGTGAAGTAACACAATCACAAAAGAACTCACACAATATGTATTCACTGATAAGTGGATATTAGCCCAAAACTTAGGATACCCAAGATATAAGATACAATTTGATAAACGCATGAAACTCAAGAAGAATGAAGACCAAAGTGTGAACACTGTGCACCTTCTTAGAATTGGGAACAAAACACCCAGGGAAGGAGTTACAGAGACAAAGTTCATAGCTGTGATGAAAGGATGGCCCATTTAGAGACTGCCGTATCCAGGGATCCATCCCATAATCAGCTTCTAAAAGCTGACACCATTGCATACACTAGCAAGATTTTGCTGAAAGGACCCAAATATAGCTGTCTCTTGTGAGACGATGCCGGGGCCTAGCAAACACAGGAGTGGATGTTCACAGTCAGCTATTGGATGTATCACAGGGCTCCCAATGGAGAAGCTAGAGAAAGTACCCAAGGAGCTAAAGGGATCTGCAACCCTATTGTTGGAACAACATGATGTACTAACCAGAACCCCGGAGCTCTTGTCTCTAGCTGCATATGTATCGAAAGATGGCCTAGAAGCCAACAATGGAAAGAGAGGCCCATTGGACTTGCAAACTTTATATGCCCCAATATAGGGGAATGCCAGGGCCAAAGAATGGGAATGGATGGGTAGGGAAGTGGGGGCGCTATGGGGGACTTTTGGGATAGCATTGGAAATGTAATTGAGGAAAATATGTAATAAAAATATTAAAAATCAAAAAAAAAAAGAATATGCTGAGAAACACTGAAAAACGTGGAAAATTATTAATACACGCTGTAGGACCCAGAATATGGTGAGAAACCCTGAAAAAAGTAGAAAATTAAAAACTCACACTGCAGGATCCCAAATATGGTAAGAAAAACTGAAAAGAGTAGAAAATTAAAAATTCACACTGAAGAACCCCGAATATGGCGAGAAAACCTGAAAAAGTAGAAAATTAAAAACTTACACTGTTAGACCCAGAATATGGCAAGAAACCCTGAAAAAAGTAGAAAATTAAAAAGTCACAGTGAAGGACCCCAAATATGGCGAGAAAACCTGAAAAAGGTGGAAAATGAGAAAATCACACTGTAGGACTCAGAATTATGAAAAAACTTGAAAAACGTGGAAAAAGAGAAAATCACACTGCAGGACACAGAATATGCGGAGAAACCCTGAAAAACATGAAAATTAAAAATTCTAACTGTCGGACCCAGATTATGGCGAGAAACCAAAAAACAAGTGGAAAATTAAAATTTCACACTGTATTACCCAGAATATGCCGAGAAATACTGAAAAACGTGGAAAATTAAAATTCACATAGAAGGACCTGGAATATGGCAAGAAAAACTGAAAAAGGTGGAAAATGAGAAAATCACACTGTAGGACCCAGAATATGCTGAGAAACCCTGAAAACGTGGAAAATTAAAAATATACGCTGTTGGACCCAGAATATGTCGAGAAACACTGAAAAATTAGAAAAGTAAAAAATCACATGGAAGGACCCCAAATATGGCGAGAAAACCTGAAAAGTTGAAAAATGAGAAAATCACACTGTAGGCCCCAGAATTATGAAAAAACTTGAAAAATGTAGAAAATGAGAAAATCACACTGCAGGACCCAAAATATGACGAAAAAAACTTGAAAAACGTGGAAAATTAAAAATACACGCTCTAGGACACAGAATATTTTGAGAAATCCTGAAAAATTAGAAAATTATACACTTACACTGAAGGACCCCAAATATGGAGAGAGCACCTGAAAAAAGTAGAAAATTAAAAATTCACACTGAAGGACCCAGAATTGTGAAAGAACTTGAAAAACATCGAAAATGAGAAAATCAGAGTGTAGGACCCAGAATATGCCTAGAAACCCTGAAAACATGGAAAATTAAAAATACACGCTGTAGGACCCACAATATGGCAAGAAACCCTGAAAAAAATAGAAAAGTACAAACTCACACTGAAGGACCCCAAATATGGCTAGAAAACCTGAAAATGTGAAAAATGAGAAAATCACACTGCAGAACCCAGAATAAGCCGAGAAACCCTGAAAAACGTGAAAATTAAAAATTCACACTGTTGGACACAGAATATGGCGAGAAATACTGAAAAACGTGGAAAATTTAAAATTCACACTGAAGGTCCTGGAATATGTCAAGAAAAGCTAAAAAACGTTGATAAGAGAAAAATCACACTGTAGGACCCAGAATATGACAGAAAAACCTGAAAAACGTGGAAAATTAAAAATTAACTCTAAAGTGCCCGGCATATGGCGAGAAAACCTGAAAAACGAGGAAAACTCAAAACTCACGCTGTAGGACACAGAATATGTCTAGAAACCCTGAAAAATTAGAAAATTAAAAACTCACACTGAAGAACCCCAAATATGGCGAGAGAACCTGAAAAATGTAGAAAATTAAAAATTCACACTGAAGGACCCAGAACATGGCAATAACACCTGAAAAACGAGGAAAATTCAAAACTCACTATGTAGGACCCAGAATATGGCAAGAAAAGCTGAAAAAGGAGGAAAACTCAAAACTCACACTGTAGAACCCAGAATATGGCGAGAAAACCTGAAAAAGGTGGAAAACGAGAATAATCACACTGTAGGACCGAGATTTGGAAAAAAAATTGAAAAACGTCGAAAATGAGAAAATCACACTGTAGGACCCAGAATATGCTGAGAAACCCTGAAAAACGTGGAAAATTAAAAATACACGCTGTAGGACCCAGAATATGGCTAGAAACCCTGAAAAAAGTAGAAAATTACAAACTCACACTGAAGACCCCTAATATGTCGAGAAATCCTGAAAACGGTGGAAAATGAGAAAATCACTCTGTAGGACCCAGAATTGGGAAAAAACCTGAAAAATGTCGTAAATGAGAAAAATCACACTGTAGGACCCAGAATATGACAAAAAAACCCTGAAAAACGTGGAAAATTAAAAATACACGCTGTAGGACAGAGAATATGCGGAGAAACCCTGAATAACGTAAAAATTAACGATTCACACTGTTGGACAAAGAATATGGCGAGAAACCATGAAAAAAGTGGAAAATTAAAAATTCACAACTGTATTATGCAAAATATGGAAAGAAATACTGAAAAACGTGAAAATTAAAAATTCACACTGAAGGACCTGGAATATGGCAAGAAAACCTGAAAAACGTGGCAATGAGAAAATCACACTGTAGGTCCCAGAATATGACGAAAAAACCTGAAAAAAGTAGAAAACTAAAAATTCACACTGAAGGACCCAGAATATGTAGAGATAACCTGAAAAACAAGGAAAATTAAAAACTCACACTGAGGGACCCAGAGTATGGCGAGAAAACCTGAAAAAAGTAGAAAATTAAAAATTCACACTGAAGGACCCCGAATATGGCCAGAAAAACTGAAAAAGGTGGAAAATGACAATAATCACACTGTAGGACCCAGAATTGCGAAAAAACTTGCAAAGCGTCGAAAATGAGAAAATCACACTGTAGGACCCATAATGTGCCGAGAAACCCTGAAAACGTGGTAAATTAAAAATATACGGTGTAGGACCCAGAATATGGCGAGAAACCCTGAAAAAGTAGAAAATTAAAAACTCACAGTGAAATACCCCAAGAATTTCGAAAAAACTTGAAAATCGTGGAAAATGAGAAAATCACACTGCTGGACCCAGAATATGCCAATAAACCCTGAAAAAACGTGAAAATTAAAAATCCATACTGTCGGACACAGAATATGGGAAGAATCATGAAAAAAGTGGAAAATTAAAAATTCACACTGAAGGACCCCTCATGTGGCAAGAAAACCTGAAAAACAAGGAAAATTCAAAACTCACACTATAGGACCGAGAATATGGCGAGAAATATTGAAAAGGATGGAAAATGAGAATAATCACACTATATAACCCAGATTTGGAAAAAAAAATTAAAAAACGTCGAAAATGAGAAAATCACACTGTAGGACCCAGAATATGCCTAGAAACCCTGAAAACACGGAAAATTAAAAATATATGCTTTAGAACCCAGAATATGTCGAGAAACACTGAAAAATTAGAAAAGTAAGAAATCACACGGAAGGACACCAAATATGGCGAGAAAACCTGAAAAAGTTGAAAAATGAGAAAATCACACTGTAGGACCCAGAATTATGAAAAAACTTGAAAAACGTGGAAAATGAGAAAAATACACTGCAGGACCCAGAATATGACGAAAAAAAAACTTGAAGAACGTGGAAAATTAAAAATACACGCTCTAGGACACAGAATATGTTGAAAAATCCTGAAAAAATAGAAAATCATAAACTAACACTGAAGGATCCCAAATATGGAGAGAGAACCTGAAAAAAGTAGAAAATTAAAAATTCACAAGGAAGGACCCAGAATTGCGAAAGAACTTGAAAAACATCGAAAATGAGAAAATCACACTGTAGGACCCAGGATATGCCGAGAAACCCTGAAAACATGGAAAATTAAAAATACACGCTGTAGGACCCAGAATATGACGGAAAAACCTGAAAATCGTGAAAAATTAAAAATTAACACTAAAGAGCCAGGCATATGGCGAGAAAACATGAAAAAAGAGGAAA
This sequence comes from Mus caroli, assembly GCF_978045245.1. NCBI lineage: Eukaryota > Metazoa > Chordata > Mammalia > Rodentia > Muridae > Mus > Mus caroli. Next base: position 70,861 of record NW_028227699.1, on the reverse strand, counting down.
ACTCAAAACTCACGCTGTAGGACACAGAATATGTTGAGAAACCCTGAAAAATTAGAAATTAAAAACTCACACTGAAGAACCCCAAATATGCGAGAGAACCTGAAAATGTAGAAAATTAAAAATTCACAGTGAAAGACCCAGAACATGCAATAAAACCTGAAAAACGAGGAAAATTCAAAACTCACTATGTAGGACCCAGAATATGGCAAGAAAACCTGAAAAAGGAGGAAAACTCAAAACTCACACTGTAGAACCCAGAATATGGCGAGAAAACCTGAAAAAGGTGGAAAATGAGAATAATCACACTGTAGGACCGAGATTTGGAAAAAAAAATTGAAAAACGTCGAAAATGAGAAAATCACACTGTAGGACCCAGAATATGCTGAGAAACCCTGAAAAAACGTGGAAAATTAAAAATACACTCTGTAGGACCCAGAATTACGCAAAAAACTTGAAAAACGTAGAAAATGAGAAAATCACACGGCAGGACCCAGAATATGCAGAGAAACCCTAAAAAACGTGAAAATTAAAAATTCACACTGTCGGACACAGAATATGGCGAGAAATACTGAAAAACGTGGAAAATTAAAAAATACACGCTGTAGGACCCAGAATATGGCTAGAAACCCTGAAAAATTAGAAAATTACAAACTGACACTGAAGGACCCCTAATATGGCGAGAAATCCTGAAAAAGGTGGAAAATGAGAAAATCACTCTGTAGGACCCAGAATTGGGAAAAAACCTGAAAAATGTCATAAATGAGAAAAATCACACTGTAGGACCCAGATATGACGAAAAACCCTGAAAAACTTGGAAAATTAAAAAATACATGCTGTAGGAAAAAGAATATCGAGAAACCCTGAATAACGTGAAAATTAACAATTCACACTGTCGGACAAAGAATATGGCGAGAGAACCATGAAAAAAAGTGGAAAATTAAAAATTCACACTGTATTACGCAAAATATGGAAAGAAATACTGAAAAACGTGAAAATTAAAATTCACACTGAAGGACCAGGAATATGGCAAGAAAACCTGAAAAACGTGGAAAATGAGAAAATCACACTGTAGGTCCAAGAATATTACAAAAAAACCTGAAAAAGTAGAAAATTAAAATTCACACTGAAGGACACAGAATATGTAGAGATAACCTGAAAAAACGAGGAAAATTAAAAACTCACACTGAGGTTCCCAGAATATGGCGAGAAAACCTGAAAAAAGTAGAAAATTTAAAAACTCACAGTGAAGTACCCCAAGAATTGCGAAAAAACTTGAAAAATCGTGAAAAATGAGAAAATCACACTGCTGGACCCAGAATATGCCGATAAACCCTAAAAATCGTGAAAATTAAAAAATTCACACTGTCGGACACAGAATATGGCAAGAATCATGAAAAAAGTGGAAAATTCAAAATTCACACTGTATTACCCAGTATATGGCGAGAAATATTGAAAACGTGGGAAAATTAAAAAATCACACTGAAGGACCCCCTCATATGGCAAGAAAACCTGAAAAACAAGGAAAATTCAAAACTCACACTATAGGACCCAGAATATGGCGAGAAATCCTGAAAAAGATGGAAAATGAGAATAATCACACTACAGAACCCAGATTTGGAAAAAAAAATTGAAAAAACGTCGAAAATGAGAAAATCACACTGTAGGACCCAGAATATGCCGAGAAACCCTGAAAAACGTGGAAAATTAAAAATATACGCTGTAGGACCCAGAATATGTCGAGAAACACTGAAAAATTAGAAAAGTAAAAAAATCACACGGAAGGACCCCAAATATGGCGAGAAAACCTGAAAAAGTTTGAAAAATGAGAAAATCACACTGAAGGACCCAGAATTACGAAAAAACTTGAAAAACGTGGAAAATGAGAAAATCACACTGCAGGACCCAGAATATGACGAAAAAACTTGAAAAACGTGGAAAATTAAAAATACAAGCTCTAGGACACAGAATATGTTGAGAAATCCTGAAAATTTAGAAAATTATCAACTTACACTGAAGGACCCCCAAATATGGAGAGAGAACCTGAAAAAAGTAGAAAATTAAAAATTCACACTGAAGGACCCGAATATGGCCAGAAAAACTGAAAAAGGTGGAAAATGACAATAATCACACTGTAGGACCCAGAATTGCGAAAAAAAAACTTGAAAAGCGTCGAAAATGAGAAAATCACACTGTAGTACCCATAATGTGCCGAGAAACCCTGAAAACGTGGTTAAATTAAAAATATACGGTGTAGGACCCAGAATATGGCGAGAAACCCTGAAAAAGTAGAAAATTAAAAACTCACAGTGAAATACCCCAAGAATTTCGAAAAAAACTTGAAAATCGTGGAAAATGAGAAAATCACACTGCTGGACCCAGAATATGCCAATAAACCCTGAAAAACGTGAAAATTAAAAATCCATACTGTCGGACACAGAATATGGGAAGAATCATGAAAAAAGTGGAAAATTAAAAATTCACACTGAAGGACCCCTCATGTGGCAAGAAAACCTGAAAAAACAAGGAAAATTCAAAACTCACACTATAGGACCGAGAATATGGCGAGAAATATTGAAAAGGATGGAAAATGAGAATAATCACACTATATAACCCAGATTTGGAAAAAAAAATTAAAAAACGTCGAAAATGAGAAAATCACACTGTAGGACCCAGAATATGCCTAGAAACCCTGAAAACACGGAAAATTAAAAATTATATGCTTTAGAACCCAGAATATGTCGAGAAACACTGAAAAATTAGAAAAGTAAGAAATCACACGGAAGGACACCAAATATGGCGAGAAAACCTGAAAAGTTGAAAAATGAGAAAATCACACTGTAGGACCCAGAATTATGAAAAAACTTGAAAAACGTGGAAAATGAGAAAAATACACTGCAGGACCCAGAATATGACGAAAAAAACTTGAAGAACGTGGAAAATTAAAAATACACGCTCTAGGACACAGAATATGTTGAAAAAATCCTGAAAAAATAGAAAATCATAAAACTAACACTGAAGGATCCCAAATATGGAGAGAGAACCTGAAAAAAGTAGAAAATTAAAAATTCACAAGGAAGGACCCCAGAATTGCGAAAGAACTTGAAAAACATCGAAAATGAGAAAATCACACTGTAGAACCCAGGATATGCCGAGAAACCCTGAAAACATGGAAAATTAAAAATACACGCTGTAGGACCCAGAATATGACGGAAAAACCTGAAAATCGTGAAAAATTAAAAATTAACACTAAAGAGCCAGGCATATGGCGAGAAAACATGAAAAAAGAGGAAAACTCAAAACTCACGCTGTAGGACACAGAATATGTTGAGAAACCCTGAAAAATTAGAAAATTAAAAACTCACACTGAAGAACCCCAAATATGGCGAGAGAACCTGAAAAATGTAGAAAATTAAAAATTCACAGTGAAAGACCCAGAACATGGCAATAAAACCTGAAAAACGAGGAAAATTCAAAACTCACTATGTAGGACCCAGAATATGGCAAGAAAACCTGAAAAAGGAGGAAAACTCAAAACTCACACTGTAGAACCCAGAATATGGCGAGAAAACCTGAAAAAGGTGGAAAATGAGAATAATCACACTGTAGGACCGAGATTTGGAAAAAAAAAATTGAAAAACGTTGAAAATGAGAAAATCACACTGTAGGACCCAGAATATGCTGAGAAACCCTGAAAAACGTGGAAAATTAAAAATACACTCTGTAGGACCCAGAATTACGCAAAAACTTGAAAAACGTAGAAAATGAGAAAATCACACGGCAGGACCCAGAATATGCAGAGAAACCCTAAAAAACGTGAAAATTAAAAATTCACACTGTCAGACACAGAATATGGCGAGAAATACTGAAAAACGTGGAAAATTAAAAATACACGCTGTAGGACCCAGAATATGGCTAGAAACCCTGAAAAATTAGAAAATTACAAACTGACACTGAAGGACCCCTAATATGGCGAGAAATCCTGAAAAAGGTGGAAAATGAGAAAATCACTCTGTAGGACCCAGAATTGGGAAAAAACCTGAAAAATGTCATAAATGAGAAAAATCACACTGTAGGACCCAGAATATGACGAAAAACCCTGAAAAACTTGGAAAATTAAAAATACATGCTGTAGGAAAAAGAATATCGAGAAACCCTGAATAACGTGAAAATTAACAATTCACACTGTCGGACAAAGAATATGGCGAGAAACCATGAAAAAAGTGGAAAATTAAAAATTCACACTGTATTACGCAAAATATGGAAAGAAATACTGAAAAACGTGAAAATTAAAATTCACACTGAAGGACCTGGAATATGGCAAGAAAACCTGAAAAACGTGAAAATGAGAAAATCACACTGTAGGTCCAAGAATAATACAAAAAAACCTGAAAAAAGTAGAAAATTAAAAATTCACACTGAAGGACACAGAATATGTAGAGATAACCTGAAAAACGAGGAAAATTAAAAACTCACACTGAGGGACCCAGAATATGGCGAGAAAACCTGAAAAAAGTAGAAAATTAAAAACTCACAGTGAAGTACCCCAAGAATTGCGAAAAAACTTGAAAATCGTGGAAAATGAGAAAATCACACTGCTGGACCCAGAATATGCCGATAAACCCTAAAAATCGTGAAAATTAAAAATTCACACTGTCGGACACAGAATATGGCAAGAATCATGAAAAAAGTGGAAAATTCAAAATTCACACTGTATTACCCAGTATATGGCGAGAAATATTGAAAACGTGGAAAATTAAAAAATCACACTGAAGGACCCCCTCATATGGCAAGAAAACCTGAAAAACAAGGAAAATTCAAAACTCACACTATAGGACCCAGAATATGGCGAGAAATCCTGAAAAAGATGGAAAATGAGAATAATCACACTACAGAACCCAGATTTGGAAAAAAAAATTGAAAAACGTCGAAAATGAGAAAATCACACTGTAGGACCCAGAATATGCCGAGAAACCCTGAAAACGTGGAAAATTAAAAATATACGCTGTAGGACCCAGAATATGTCGAGAAACACTGAAAAATTAGAAAAGTAAAAAATCACACGGAAGGACCCCAAATATGGCGAGAAAACCTGAAAAAGTTGAAAAATGAGAAAATCACACTGAAGGACCCAGAATTACGAAAAAACTTGAAAAACGTGGAAAATGAGAAAATCACACTGCAGGACCCAGAATATGACGAAAAAACTTGAAAAACGTGGAAAATTAAAAATACAAGTTCTAGGACACAGAATATGTTGAGAAATCCTGAAAATTTAGAAAATTATCAACTTACACTGAAGGACCCCCAAATATGGAGAGAGAACCTGAAAAAAGTAGAAAATTAAAAATTCACACTGAAGGACCCCGAATATGGCCAGAAAAACTGAAAAAGGTGGACAATGACAATAATCACATTGTAGGACCCAGAATTGCGAAAAAACTTGAAAAGCGTCGAAAATGAGAAAATCACACTTTAGGACCCATAATGTGCCGAGAAACCCTGAAAACGTGGTAAATTAAAAATATACGGTGTAGGACCCAGAATATGGCGAGAAACCCTGAAAAAGTAGAAAATTAAAAACTCACAGTGAAATACCCCAAGAATTTCGAAAAAACTTGAAAATCGTGGAAAATGAGAAAATCACACTGCTGGACCCAGAATATGCCAATAAACCCTGAAAAACGTGAAAATTAAAAATCCATACTGTCGGACACAGAATATGGGAAGAATCATGAAAAAAGTGGAAAATTAAAAATTCACACTGAAGGACCCCTCATATGGCAAGAAAACCTGAAAAACAAGGAAAATTCAAAACTCACACTATAGGATCGAGAATATGGCGAGAAATATTGAAAAGGATGGAAAATGAGAATAATCACACTATATAACCCAGATTTGGAAAAAAAAATTAAAAAACGTCGAAAATGAGAAAATCACACTGTAGGACCCAGAATATGCCTAGAAACCCTGAAAACACGGAAAATTAAAAATATATGCTTTAGAACCCAGAATATGTCGAGAAACACTGAAAAATTAGAAAAGTAAGAAATCACACGGAAGGACACCAAATATGGCGAGAAAACCTGAAAAAGTTGAAAAATGAGAAAATCACACTGTAGGACCCAGAATTATGAAAAAACTTGAAAAACGTGGAAAATGAGAAAAATACACTGCAGGACCCAGAATATGACGAAAAAAAACTTGAAGAACGTGGAAAATTAAAAATACACACTCTAGGACACAGAATATGTTGAAAAATCCTGAAAAAATAGAAAATCATAAACTAACACTGAAGGATCCCAAATATGGAGAGAGAACCTGAAAAAAGTAGAAAATTAAAAATTCACAAGGAAGGACCCAGAATTGCGAAAGAACTTGAAAAACATCGAAAATGAGAAAATCACACTGTAGAACCCAGGATATGCCGAGAAACCCTGAAAACATGGAAAATTAAAAATACACGCTGTAGGACCCAGAATATGACGGAAAAACCTGAAAATCGTGAAAAATTAAAAATTAACACTAAAGAGCCAGGCATATGGCGAGAAAACATGAAAAAAGAAGAAAACTCAAAACTCACGCTGTAGGACACAGAATATGTTGAGAAACCCTGAAAAATTAGAAAATTAAAAACTCACACTGAAGAACCCCAAATATGGCGAGAGAACCTGAAAAATGTAGAAAATTAAAAATTCACAGTGAAAGACCCAGAACATGGCAATAAAACCTGAAAAACGAGGAAAATTCAAAACTCACTATGTAGGACCCAGAATATGGCAAGAAAACCTGAAAAAGGAGGAAAACTCAAAACTCACACTGTAGAACCCAGAATATGGCGAGAAAACCTGAAAAAGGTGGAAAATGAGAATAATCACACTGTAGGACCGAGATTTGGAAAAAAAAATTGAAAAACGTCGAAAATGAGAAAATCACACTGTAGGACCCAGAATATGCTGA
>NW_028227699.1:38501-63804 GCF_978045245.1 Mus caroli | reverse complement strand
TTCGCAATTCTGGGTCCTTCAGTGTGAATTTTTAATTTTCTACTTTTTTCAGGTTCTCTCTCCATATTTGGGGGTCCTTCAGTGTAAGTTGATAATTTTCTAAATTTTCAGGATTTCTCAACATATTCTGTGTCCTAGAGCTTGTATTTTTAATTTTCCACGTTTTTCAAGTTTTTTCGTCATATTCTGGGTCCTGCAGTGTGATTTTCTCATTTTCCACGTTTTTCAAGTTTTTTCGTAATTCTGGGTCCTTCAGTGTGATTTTCTCATTTTTCAACTTTTTCAGGTTTTCTCGCCATATTTGGGGTCCTTCCGTGTGATTTTTTACTTTTCTAATTTTTCAGTGTTTCTCGACATATTCTGGGTCCTACAGCGTATATTTTTAATTTTCCACGTTTTCAGGGTTTCTCGCCATATTCTGGGTCCTACAGTGTGATTTTCTCATTTTCGACGTTTTTCAATTTTTTTTTCCAAATCTGGGTTCTGTAGTGTGATTATTCTCATTTTCCATCTTTTTCAGGATTTCTCGCCATATTCTGGGTCCTATAGTGTGAGTTTTGAATTTTCCTTGTTTTTCAGGTTTTCTCGCCATATGAGGGGGTCTTTCAGTGTGATTTTTTAATTTTCCACGTTTTCAATATTTCTCGCCATATACTGGGTAATACAGTGTGAATTTTGAATTTTCCACTTTTTTCATGATTCTTGCCATATTCTGTGTCCGACAGTGTGAATTTTTAATTTTCACGATTTTTAGGGTTTATCGGCATATTCTGGGTCCAGCAGTGTGATTTTCTCATTTTCCACGATTTTCAAGTTTTTTCGCAATTCTTGGGGTACTTCACTGTGAGTTTTTAATTTTCTACTTTTTTCAGGTTTTCTCGCCATATTCTGGGTCCCTCAGTGTGAGTTTTTAATTTTCTACTTTTTTCAGGTTTTTTTGTAATATTCTTGGACCTACAGTGTGATTTTCTCATTTTCACGTTTTTCAGGTTTTCTTGCCACATTCCAGGTCCTTCAGTGTGAATTTTAATTTTCACGTTTTTCAGTATTTCTTTCCATATTTTGCGTAATACAGTGTGAATTTTTAATTTTCCACTTTTTTCATGGTTTCTCGCCATATTCTTTGTCCGACAGTGTGAATTGTTAATTTTCACGTTATTCAGGTTTCTCGATATTCTTTTTCCTACAGCTTGTATTTTTAATTTTCCAAGTTTTTCAGGGTTTTTTCGTCATATTCTGGGTCCTACAGTGTGATTTTTCTCATTTATGACATTTTTCAGGTTTTTTCCCAATTCTGGGTCCTACAGAGTGATTTTCTCATTTTCCACCTTTTTCAGGATTTCTCGCCATATTAGGGGTCCTTCAGTGTCAGTTTGTAATTTTCTAATTTTTCAGGGTTTCTAGCCATATTCTGGGTCCTACAGCGTGTATTTTTAATTTTCCACGTTTTTTCAGTATTTCTCGCCATATTCTGTGTCTGACAGTGTGAATTTTTAATTTTCACGTTTTTTAGGGTTTCTCTGCATATTCTGGGTCCTGCCGTGTGATTTTCTCATTTTCTACGTTTTTCAAGTTTTTGCGTAATTCTGGGTCCTACAGAGTGTATTTTTAATTTTCCACGTTTTTCAGGGTTTCTCAGCATATTCTGGGTCCTACAGTGTGATTTTCTCATTTTCGACGTTTTTCAATTTTTTTTTCCAAATCTCGTTCCTAAAGTGTGATTATTCTCATTTTCCACCTTTTTCAGGTTTTCTGGCCATATTCTGGGTTCTACAGTGTGAGTTTTGAGTTTTCCTCCTTTTTCAGGTTTTCTTGCCATATTCTGGGTCCTACATAGTGAGTTTTGAATTTTCCTCGTTTTTCAGGTTTTATTGCCATGTTCTGGGTCTTTCACTGTGAATTTTTAATTTTCTACATTTTTCAGGTTCTCTCGCCATATTTGGGGTTCTTCAGTGTGAGTTTTTAATTTTCTAATTTTTCAGGGTTTCTCAACATATTCTGTGTCCTACAGCGTGAGTTTTGAGTTTTCCTCTTTTTTCATGTTTTCTCGCCATATGCCTGGCTCTTTAGTGTTAATTTTTAATTTTCACGATTTTCAGGTTTTTCCGTCATATTCTGGGTCCTACAGCGTGTATTTTTAATTTTCCATGTTTTCAGGGTTTCTCGGCATATCCTGGGTCCTACAGTGTGATTTTCTCATTTTCGATGTTTTTCAAGTTCTTTCGCAATTCTGGGTCCTTCCTTGTGAATTTTTAATTTTCTACTTTTTTCAGGTTCTCTCTCCATATTTGGGATCCTTCAGTGTTAGTTTATGATTTTCTATTTTTTCAGGATTTTTCAACATATTCTGTGTCCTAGAGCGTGTATTTTTAATTTTCCACGTTCTTCAAGTTTTTTTTTCGTCATATTCTGGGTCCTGCAGTGTATTTTTCTCATTTTCCACGTTTTTCAAGTTTTTTCATAATTCTGGGTCCTACAGTGTGATTTTCTCATTTTTCAACTTTTTCAGGTTTTCTCGCCATATTTGGTGTCCTTCCGTGTGATTTCTTACTTTTCTAATTTTTCAGTGTTTCTCGACATATTCTGGGTTCTAAAGCATATATTTTTAATTTTCCGTGTTTTCAGGGTTTCTAGGCATATTCTGGGTCCTACAGTGTGATTTTCTCATTTTCGACGTTTTTTAATTTTTTTTTCCAAATCTGGGTTATATAGTGTGATTATTCTCATTTTCCATCCTTTTCAATATTTCTCGCCATATTCTCGGTCCTATAGTGTGAGTTTTGAATTTTCCTTGTTTTTCAGGTTTTCTTGCCATATGAGGGGTCCTTCAGTGTGAATTTTTAATTTTCCACTTTTTTCATGATTCTTCCCATATTCTGTGTCCGACAGTATGGATTTTTAATTTTCACGTTTTTTAGGGTTTATTGGCATATTCTGGGTCCAGCAGTGTGATTTTCTCATTTTCCACGATTTTCAAGTTTTTTCGAAATTCTTGGGGTATTTCACTGTGAGTTTTTAATTTTCTACTTTTTCAGGGTTTCTCGCCATATTCTGGGTCCTACACCGTATATTTTTAATTTACCACGTTTTCAGGGTTTCTCGGCACATTATGGGTCCTACAGTGTGATTTTCTCATTTTCGACGCTTTTCAAGTTTTTTCGCAATTCTGGGTCCTACAGTGTGATTATTGTCATTTTCCACCTTTTTCAGTTTTTCTGGCCATATTCGGGGTCCTTCAGTGTGAATTTTTAATTTTCTACTTTTTTCAGGTTCTCTCTCCATATTTGGGGGTCCTTCAGTGTAAGTTGATAATTTTCTAAATTTTCAGGATTTCTCAACATATTCTGTGTCCTAGAGCTTGTATTTTTAATTTTCCACGTTTTTCAAGTTTTTTCGTCATATTCTGGGTCCTGCAGTGTGATTTTCTCATTTTCCACGTTTTTCAAGTTTTTTCGTAATTCTGGGTCCTTCAGTGTGATTTTCTCATTTTTCAACTTTTTCAGGTTTTCTCGCCATATTTGGGGTCCTTCCGTGTGATTTTTTACTTTTCTAATTTTTCAGTGTTTCTCGACATATTCTGGGTCCTACAGCGTATATTTTTAATTTTCCACGTTTTCAGGGTTTCTCGGCATATTCTGGGTCCTACAGTGTGATTTTCTCATTTTCGACGTTTTTCAATTTTTTTTTCCAAATCTGGGTTCTGTAGTGTGATTATTCTCATTTTCCATCTTTTTCAGGATTTCTCGCCATATTCTGGGTCCTATAGTGTGAGTTTTGAATTTTCCTTGTTTTTCAGGTTTTCTTGCCATATGAGGGGGTCCTTCAGTGTGATTTTTTAATTTTCCACGTTTTCAATATTTCTCGCCATATACTGGGTAATACAGTGTGAATTTTCAATTTTCCACTTTTTTCATGATTCTTGCCATATTCTGTGTCCGACAGTGTGAATTTTTAATTTTCACGATTTTTAGGGTTTATCGGCATATTCTGAGTCCAGCAGTGTGATTTTCTCATTTTTCACGATTTTCAAGTTTTTTCGCAATTCTTGGGGTACTTCACTGTGAGTTTTTAATTTTCTACTTTTTTCAGGTTTTCTCGCCACATTCTGGGTCCCTCAGTGTGAGTTTTTAATTTTCCTCGTTTTTCAGGTTATCTCTACATATTCTGTGTCCTTCAGTGTGAATTTTTAATTTTCTACTTTTTTCAGGTTTTTTTGTAATATTCTTGGACCTACAGTGTGATTTTCTCATTTTCACGTTTTTCAGGTTTTCTTGCCATATTCCAGGTCCTTCAGTGTGAATTTTAATTTTCACGTTTTTCAGTATTTCTTTCCATATTTTGCGTAATACAGTGTGAATTTTTAATTTTCCACTTTTTTCATGGTTTCTCGCCATATTCTTTGTCCGACAGTGTGAATTGTTAATTTTCACGTTATTCAGGGTTTCTCGATATTCTTTTTCCTACAGCATGTATTTTTAATTTTCCAAGTTTTTCAGGGTTTTTCGTCATATTCTGGGTCCTACAGTGTGATTTTTCTCATTTATGACATTTTTCAGGTTTTTTCCCAATTCTGGGTCCTACAGAGTGATTTTCTCATTTTCCACCTTTTTCAGGATTTCTCGCCATATTAGGGGTCCTTCAGTGTCAGTTTGTAATTTTCTAATTTTTCAGGGTTTCTAGCCATATTCTGGGTCCTACAGCGTGTATTTTTAATTTTCCACGTTTTTCAGTATTTCTCGCCATATTCTGTGTCTGACAGTGTGAATTTTTAATTTTCACGTTTTTAGGGGTTTCTCTGCATATTCTGGGTCCTGCCGTGTGATTTTCTCATTTTCTACGTTTTTCAAGTTTTTGCGTAATTCTGGGTCCTACAGAGTGTATTTTTAATTTTCCACGTTTTTCAGGGTTTCTCAGCATATTCTGGGTCCTACAGTGTGATTTTCTCATTTTCGACGTTTTTCAATTTTTTTTTCCAAATCTCGGTCCCTACAGTGTGATTATTCTCATTTTCCACCTTTTTCAGGTTTTCTCGCCATATTCTGGGTTCTACAGTGTGAGTTTTGAGTTTTCCTCTTTTTTCAGGTTTTCTTGCCATATTCTGGGTCCTACATAGTGAGTTTTGAATTTTCCTCGTTTTTCAGGTTTTATTGCCATGTTCTGGGTCTTTCACTGTGAATTTTTAATTTTCTACATTTTTCAGGTTCTCTCGCCATATTTGGGGTTCTTCAGTGTGAGTTTTAATTTTCTAATTTTTCAGGGTTTCTCAACATATTCTGTGTCCTACAGCGTGAGTTTTGAGTTTTCCTCTTTTTTCATGTTTTCTCGCCATATGCCTGGCTCTTTAGTGTTAATTTTTAATTTTTCACGATTTTCAGGTTTTTCCGTCATATTCTGGGTCCTACAGCGTGTATTTTTAATTTTCCATGTTTTCAGGGTTTCTCGGCATATCCTGGGTCCTACAGTGTGATTTTCTCATTTTCGATGTTTTTCAAGTTCTTTCGCAATTCTGGGTCCTTCCTTGTGAATTTTTAATTTTCTACTTTTTTCAGGTTCTCTCTCCATATTTGGGATCCTTCAGTGTTAGTTTATGATTTTCTATTTTTTCAGGATTTTTCAACATATTCTGTGTCCTAGAGCGTGTATTTTTAATTTTCCACGTCTTCAAGTTTTTTTTCGTCATATTCTGGGTCCTGCAGTGTATTTTTCTCATTTTCCACGTTTTTCAAGTTTTTTCATAATTCTGGGTCCTACAGTGTGATTTTCTCATTTTTCAACTTTTTCAGGTTTTCTCGCCATATTTGGTGTCCTTCCGTGTGATTTCTTACTTTTCTAATTTTTCAGTGTTTCTCGACATATTCTGGGTTCTAAAGCATATATTTTTAATTTTCCGTGTTTTCAGGGTTTCTAGGCATATTCTGGGTCCTACAGTGTGATTTTCTCATTTTCGACGTTTTTTAATTTTTTTTCCAAATCTGGGTTATATAGTGTGATTATTCTCATTTTCCATCCTTTTCAATATTTCTCGCCATATTCTCGGTCCTATAGTGTGAGTTTTGAATTTTCCTTGTTTTTCAGGTTTTCTTGCCATATGAGGGGTCCTTCAGTGTGAATTTTTAATTTTCCACTTTTTTCATGATTCTTGCCATATTCTGTGTCAGACAGTGTGGATTTTAATTTTCACGTTTTTCAGGGTTTATTGGCATATTCTGGGTCCAGCAGTGTGATTTTCTCATTTTCCACGATTTTCAAGTTTTTTCGAAATTCTTGGGATATTTCACTGTGAGTTTTTAATTTTCTACTTTTTCAGGGTTTCTCGCCATATTCTGGGTCCTACACCGTATATTTTTAATTTACCACGTTTTCAGGGTTTCTCGGCACATTATGGGTCTACAGTGTGATTTTCTCATTTTCGACGCTTTTCAAGTTTTTTCGCAATTCTGGGTCCTACAGTGTGATTATTGTCATTTTCCACCTTTTTCAGTTTTTCTGGCCATATTCGGGGTCCTTCAGTGTGAATTTTTAATTTTCTACTTTTTTCAGGTTTTCTCGCCATACTCTGGGTCCCTCAGTGTGAGTTTTTAATTTTCCTTGTTTTTCAGGTTATCTCTACATATTCTGGGTCCTTCAGTGTGAATTTTTAGTTTTCTACTTTTTTCAGGTTTTTTCGTCATATTCTGGGACCTACAGTGTGATTTTCTCATTGCCACGTTTTTCAGGTTTTCTTGCCATATTCCAGGTCCTTCAGTGTGAATTTTTAATTTTCACGTTTTTCAGTATTTCTTTCCATATTTTGCGTAATACAGTGTGAATTTTTAATTTTCCACTTTTTTCATGGTTTCTTGCCATATTCTTTGTCCAACAGTGTGAATTGTTAATTTTTACGTTATTCAGGGTTTCTCCGCATATTCTCTGTCCTACAGCGTGTATTTTTAATTTTCCACGTTTTTCAGGGTTTTTTTGTCATATTCTGGGTCCTACAGTGTGATTTTTCTCATTTACGACATTTTTCAGGTTTTTTCCCAATTCTGGGTCCTACAGAGTGATTTTCTCATTTTCCACCTTTTTCAGGATTTCTCGACATATTAGGGGTCTTCAGTGTGAGTTTGTAATTTTCTACTTTTTTCAGAGTTTCTAGCCATATTCTGGGTCCTACAGCGTGTATTTTTTAATTTTCCACGTTTTTCAGGGTTTCTCAGCATATTCTGGGTCCTACAGTGTGATTTTTTCATTTTCGACGTTTTTCAATTTTTTTTCCAAATCTCGGTCCTACAGTGTGATTATTCTCGTTTTCCACCTTTTTCAGGTTTTCTCGCCATATTCTGGGTTCTACAGTGTGAGTTTTGAGTTTTCCTCCTTTTCAGCTTTTCTTGCCATATTCTGGGTCCTACATAGTGAGTTTTGAATTTTCCTCGTTTTTCAGGTGTTATTGCCATGTTCTGGGTCCTTCAGTCTGAATTTTTAATTTTCTATATTTTTTCAGGTTCTCTCGCCATATTTGGGGTTCTTCAGTGTGAGTTTTTAATTTTCTAATTTTTCAGGGTTTCTCGACATATTCTGTGTCCTACAGCGTGAGTTTTGAGTTTTCCTCGTTTTTCAGGTTTTCTCGCCATATGCAGGGCACTTTAGAGTTAATTTTTAATTTTCCACGTTTTTCAAGTTTTTCTGTCATATTCTGGGTCCTACAGTGTGATTTTTCTCTTATCAACGTTTTTTAGCTTTTCTTGACATATTCCAGGACCTTCAGTGTGAATTTTAAATTTTCCATGTTTTTCAGTATTTCTCGCCATATTCTGTGTCCAACAGTGTGAATTTTTAATTTTCACGTTTTCAGGGTTTCTCGGCATATTCTGGGTTCTGCAGTGTGATTTTCTCATTTTTCACATTTTCAGGTTTTCTAGCCATATTTGGGGTCCTTCAGTGTGAGTTTGTACTTTTCTATTTTTTTCAGGGTTTCTTGCCATATTGTGGGTCCTACAGCGTGTATTTTTAATTTTCCATGTTTTCAGGGTTTCTAGGCATATTCTGGGTCCTACAGTCTGATTTTCTCATTTTCGATGTTTTTCAAGTTCTTTCACAATTCTGGGTCCTTCAGTGTGAATTTTTAATTTTCTACTTTTTTTAGGTGCTCTCTCCATATTTGGGGTACTTCAGTGTAAGTGTATAATTTTCTAATTTTTCAGGATTTCTCAAAATATTCTGTGTCCTAGAGCGTGTATTTTTAATTTTCCACGTTTTTCAAGTTTTTTTCGTCATATTTTGGGTCCTGCAGTGTGATTTTCTCATTTTTCTACGTTTTTCAAGTTTTTTCATAATTCTGGGGCCTACAGTGTGATTTTCTCATTTTTCAACTTTCAGGTTTTCTCGCCATATTTGGGGTCCTTCCGTGTGATTTTTTACTTTTCTAATTTTTCAGTGTTTCTCGACATATTCTGGGTCCAACAGCGTATATTTTTAATTTTCCACGTTTTCAGGGTTTCTCAGCATATTCTGGGTCCTACAGTGTGATTTTCTCATTTTCCACCTTTTTCAGTTTTTCTTGCCATATTCCAGGTCCTTCTATGTGAATTTTAATTTTCCACGTTTTTCAGTATTTCTCGGCATATTCTGGGTAATACAGTGTGAAATTTTAATTTTCCACTTGTTTTTTGGTTTCTCGCCATAATCTGGGTCCGACAGTTAGAATTTTTAATTTTCATGTTTTTCAGGGTTTCTCCGCATATTCTGTGTCCTGCAGTGTGATTTTCTCTTTTTCCACGTTTTTCAAGTTTTTTCATAATTCTGAGTCCTACAGTGTGATTTTCTCATTTTCCACCTTTTTCAGGTTTTCTCGCCATATTTGGGGTCCTTCACTGTGACTTTTTAATTTTCTACTTTTTTCAGGGTTTCTTGCCATATTCTGGGTCTGACAGTGTAAGTTTTTAATTTTCTACTTTTTCAGGTTTTCTCGCCATATTCGGGGTTCTTCAGTGTGAATTTTTAATTTTCTACTCTTTTCAGTTTTTCTTACCATATTTGGGATCCTCCAGTGTGAGTTTTTAATTTTCTACTTTTTTCAGGGTTTCTCACCATATTCTGGGTCCTACAGCGTGTATTAATAATTTTCCACGTTTTTCAGTGTTTCTCGGCATATTCTTTTTTTTTTGATTTTTAATATTTTTATTACATATTTTCCTCAATTACATTTCCAATGCTATCCCAAAAGTCCCCCATAGCGCCCCCCACTTCCCTACCCATCCATTCCCATTCTTTGGCCCTGGCATTCCCCTATATTGGGGCATATAAAGTTTGCAAGTCCAATGGGCCTCTCTTTCCATTGTTGGCTTCTAGGCCATCTTTCGATACATATGCAGCTAGAGACAAGAGCTCCGGGGTTCTGGTTAGTACATCATGTTGTTCCAACAATAGGGTTGCAGATCCCTTTAGCTCCTTGGGTACTTTCTCTAGCTTCTCCATTGGGAGCCCTGTGATACATCCAATAGCTGACTGTGAACATCCACTCCTGTGTTTGCTAGGCCCCGGCATCGTCTCACAAGAGACAGCTATATTTGGGTCCTTTCAGCAAAATCTTGCTAGTGTATGCAATGGTGTCAGCTTTTAGAAGCTGATTATGGGATGGATCCCTGGATACGGCAGTCTCTAAATGGGCCATCCTTTCATCACAGCTACGAACTTTGTCTCTGTAACTCCTTCCCTGGGTGTTTTGTTCCCAATTCTAAGAAGGTGCACAGTGTCCACACTTTGGTCTTCATTCTTCTTGAGTTTCATGCGTTTATCAAATTGTATCTTATATCTTGGGTATCCTAAGTTTTGGGCTAATATCCACTTATCAGTGAATACATATTGTGTGAGTTCTTTTGTGATTGTGTTACTTCACTCAAGATGATGCCCTCCAGGTCCATCCATTTGGCTAGGAATTTCATAAATTCATTCTTTTTAATAGCTGAGTAGTACTCCATTGTGTAAATGTACCATAATTTCTGTATCCATTCCTCTGTTGAGGGACATCTGGGTTCTTTCCAGCTTCTGGCTATTATAAATAGGGCTGCTATGAACATAGTGGAGCATGTGTCCTTTTTACCGGTTGGGACATCTTCTGGATATATGCCCAGGAGAGGTATTGCTGGATCCTCCGGTAGTACTATGTCCAATTTTCTGAGGAACCGCCAGACTGATTTCCAGAGTGGTTGTACAAGCTTGCAATCCCACCAACAATGGAGGAGTGTTCCTCTTTCTCCACATCCTCGCCAGCATCTGCTGTCACCTGAATTTTTGATCTTAGCCATTCTGACTGGTGTGAGGTGGAATCTCAGGGTTGTTTTGATTTGCATTTCCCTGATGATTAAGGATGTTGAACATTTTTTCAGGTGTTTCTCTGCCATTCGGTATTCCTCAGGTGAGAATTCTTTGTTCAGTTCTGAGCCCCATTTTTTAATGGGGTTATTTGACTTTCTGGAGTCCACCTTCTTGAGTTCTTTATATATATTGGATATTAGTCCCTTATCTGATTTAGGATAGGTGAAGATCCTTTCCCAATCTGTTGGTGGTTTTTTTGTCTTATTGACGGTGTCTTTAGCCTTACAGAAGCTTTGTAGTTTCATGAGGTCCCACTTGTCAATTCTCGATCTTACAGCACAAGCCATTACTGTTCTATTCAGGAATTTTTCCCCTGTGCCCATATCTTCAAGGCTTTTCCCCACTTTCTCCTCTATATGTTTCAGTGTCTCTGGTTTTATGTGAAGTTCCTTGATCCACTTAGACTTGACCTTAGTACAAGGAGATAGGAATGGATTGATTCGCATTCTTCTACATGTTAACAACCAGTTGTGCCAGCACCATTTGTTGAAAATGCTGTCTTTCTTCCACTGGATGTTTTTAGCTCCCTTGTCGAAGATCAGTGACCGTAGGTGTGTGGGTTCATTTCTGGGTCTTCAATTCTATTCCATTGGTCTATTTGTCTGTCACTATACCAGTACCATGCAGTTTTTATCACAATTGCTTCTGTAGTAGAGCTTTAGGTCCGGCATGGTGATTCCACCAGAGGTTCTTTTATCCTTGAGAAGAGTTTTTGCTATCCTAGGTTTTTTGTTGTTCCAGATGAATTTGCAGATTGCACTTTCTAATTCGTTGAAGAATTGATTTGGAATTTTGATGGGGATTGCATTGAATCTGTAGATTGCTTTTGGCAAGATA
Organism: Mus caroli; assembly: GCF_978045245.1. NCBI lineage: Eukaryota > Metazoa > Chordata > Mammalia > Rodentia > Muridae > Mus > Mus caroli. Next base: position 52,614 of record NW_028227699.1, on the reverse strand, counting down.
GCCATTTTTACAATGTTGATCCTGCCAATCCATGAGCATGGGAGATCTTTCCATCTTCTGAGATCTTCTAGAATTTCTTTCTTCAGAGACTTGAAGTTTTTATTATACAGATCTTTCACTTCCTTAGTTAGAGTCACGCCAAGATATTTTATATTATTTGTGACTATTGAGAAGGGTGTTGTTTCCCTAATTTCTTTCTCAGCCTGTTCATTCTTTGTGTAGAGAAAGGCCATTGATTTGTTTGAGTTAATTTTATATCCAGCTACTTCACCGAAGCTGTTTATCAGGCTTAGGAGTTCTCTGGTGGAATTTTTAGGGTCACATATATACTATCATATCATCTGCAAAGAGTGATATTTTGACTTCATCTTTTCCAATTTGTATCCCTTTGATCTCCTTTTGTTGTCGAATTGCTCTGGCTAGGACTTCAAGTACTATGTTGAATAGGTATGGAGAAAGTGGACAGCCTTGTCTAGTCCCTGATTTTAGAGGGATTGCTTCAAGCTTCTCACCATTTACTTTGATGTTGGCTACTGGTTTGCTGTAGATTGCTTTTATCATGTTTAGGTATGGGCCTTGAATTCCTGATCTTTCCAAGACTTTTATCATGAATGGGTGTTGGATCTTGTCAAATGCTTTTTCCGCATCTAACGAGATGACCATGTGGTTTTTGTCTTTGAGTTTGTTTATATAGTGGATTACGTTGATGCATTTCCGTATATTGAACCATCCCTGCATCCCTGGGATGAAACCTACTTGGTCAGGATGGATGATTGTTTTGATGTGTTCTTGGATTCGGTTAGCAAGAACTTTATTGAGGATTTTTGCATCAATATTCATAAGGGATATTGGTCTGAAGTTTTCTATCTTTGTTGGGTCTTTTTGTGGTTTAGGTATCAGAGTAATTGTGGCTTCATAGAAGGAGTTGGGTAGAGTACCTTCTGTTTCTATTTTGTGGAATAGTTTGTGAAGAACTGGGATTAGATCTTCATTGAAGGTCTGATAGAACTCTGCACTAAACCCATCTGGTCCTGGGCTTTTTTTAGTTGGGAGACTATTAATGACTGCTTCTATTTCTTTGGGGGATATAGGGCTGTTTAGATCATTAACCTGATCTTGATTCAACTTTGGTACCTGGTATCTGTCTAGGAACTTCTCCATTTCATCCAGGTTCTCCCAGTTTTGTTGAGTATAGCCTTTGGTAGAAGGATCTGATGGTGTTTTGGATGTCTTCAGGATCTGTTGTTATGTCTCCTTTTTCATTTCTGATTTTGTTAATTAGGATGCTTTCCCTGTGCCCTCTAGTGAGTCTGGCTAAGGGTTTATCTATCTTGTTGATTTTCTCAAAGAACCAGCTCCTTGATTGGTTGATTCTTTGAATAGTTTTTCTTATTTCCACTTGGTTGATTTCACCCCTGAGTTTGATTATTTCCTGCCGTCTACTCCTCTTGGGTGAATTTGCTTCCTTTTGTTCTAGTGCTTTTAGGTGTGTTGTCAAGCTGCTAATGTGTGCTCTCTCTAGTTTCCTTTTGGAGGCACTCAGAGCTATGAGTTTTCCTCTTAGAAATGCTTTCATTGCGTCCCATAAGTTTGGGTATGTTGTGGCTTCATTTTCATTGAACTCTAAAAAGTCCTTAATTTCTTTCTTTATTCCTTCCTTGACCAAGGTATCATTGAGAAGAGTGTTGTTCAGTTTCCACGTGAAGGTTGGCTTTCTATTATTTATTTTGTTATTGAAGATCAGCCTTAGTCCATGGTGATCTGATAGGATGCATGGGACAATTTCAATATTTTTGTATCTGCTGAGGCCTGCTTTGTGACCAATTATGTGGTCAATTTTGGAGAAGGTACCATGAGGTGCTGAGAAGAAGGTATATCCTTTTGTTTTAGGATAGAATGTTCTGTAGATATCTGCCAGATCCATTTGATTCATAATTTCTCTTAGTTTCTCTGTGTCCCTGTTTAGTTTCTGTTTCCATGATCTGTCCATTGGTGAAAGTGGTGTGTTGAAGTCTCCCACTATTATTGTATGAGGTGCAATGTGTGCTTTGAGATTTACTAAAGTTTCTTTAATGAATGTGGCTGCCTTTGTATTTGGAGCATAGATATTCAGGATTGATAGTTCCTCTTGGAGGATTTTACCTTTGATGAGTATGAAGTGTCCCTCCCTGTCTTTTTTAATGACTTTGGGTTGGAAGTCAATCTTATCAGATATCAGAACGGCTACTCCAGCTTGTTTCTTCATGCCATTTGCTTGGAAAATTGTTTTCCAGCCTTTCATTCTGAGGTAGTGTCTATCCTTTTCTCTGAGATGAGTTTCCTGTAAGCGCAAAATGTTGGGTCTTGTTTGTGTAGCCAGTTTGTTAGTCTATGTCTTTTTATCGGGGAGTTGAGTCCATTGATATTAAGAGATATTAAGGAAAAGTAATTGTTGTTTCCTGTTATTTTTGTTGTTAAAGTTGGCATTTTGTTCTTGTGGCTGTCTTCTTTTAGGTTTGTTGAGGGATTACCTTCTTGTTGTTTCTAGGGCGTGGTTCCTGTCCTTGTATTGGTTTTTTTCTGTTATTATCCTTTGAAGGGCTGGATTCGTGGAGATATAATGTGTGAATTTGGTTTTGTCGTGGAATACTTTGGTTTCTCCATCTATGTTAATTGAGAGTTTGGCTGGGTATAGTAGCCTGGGCTGGTATTTGTGTTCTTTTAGTGTCTGTATAACATCCGTCCAGGATCTTCTGGCTTTCATAGTCTCTGGTGAAAAATCTGGTGTAATTCTGATAGGCTTGCCTTTATATGTTACTTGGCCTTTTTCTCTTACTGCTTTTAGTATTCTATCTTTATTTAGAGCATTTGTTGTTCTGATTATAATGTGTCAGGAGGTATTTCTTTTCTGGTCCAGTCTATTTGGAGTTCTGTAGGCTTCTTGTATGTTCATGGGCATCTCTTTCTTTAGATTTGGGAAGTTTTCTTCTATAATTTTGTTGAAGATGTTTGCTGGTCCTTTGAGTTGAAAATCTTCATTCTCATCCACTCCTATTATCCGTAGGTTTGGTCTTCTCATTGCGTCCTGTATTTCTTGGATGTTTTGAGTTAGGATCTTTTTGCATTTTACATTTTCCTTGATTGTTGTGCCGATGTTCTCTATGGAATCTTCTGCACCTGAGATTCTCTCTTCCATCTCTTGTATTCTGTTGCTGATGCTCGTATCTATGGTTCCAGATTTCTTTCCTAGGGTTTCTATCTCCAGTGTTGCCTCATTTTGGGTTTTCTTTATTGTGTCTACTTCCCTTTTTAGGTCTAGTATGGTTTTGTTCATTTCCATCATCTGTTTGGATGTGTTTTCTACCTGTTTGATTATGTTATCCTGTTTTTCTTTAAGGATTTGTAACTCTTTAGCAGTGGTCTCCTGCAATTCTTTAAGGGATTTTTGTGCTTCCTCTTTATTGTCTTCTGCCTGTTTAGCAGTGTTCTCCTGCATTTTTTTAAGTGTGTTATTAAAGTCCTTCTTGAAGTCCTCTATCATCATCAGGAGATATGCTTTTAAATCCGTGTCTAGCTTTTCCGGTGTGTTGGGGTGCCCTGGACTGGGCGAAGTGGGGGTGCTGGGTTCTGATGATGGTGAGTGGTCTTGGTTTCTGTTAGTAAGATTATTACGTTTACCTTTCGCCATCTAGTAATCTCTGGGGTTAGTTGTTATCGTTGTCACTGTTTAAAGATTGGAGCAGAAGCTGTGTTCCACTCACCAGCAGTCCCAAAATCCTGCGGCGGGGGTCGTGGGTAGCTGGCGGGTGTCAGGCAACCCTTCTCTCCCGCTACCCCGGCGCTGATCCGGCCGGATGAGGCCTGTGGCCCTACTCAGGCCGGTTTTTGCTTCCCTAACTAATGCAGTCTAAGGTCCCGCACAATTGGATTGGAGCAGAAGCTGTGCTCCACTCACCAGAAGTCTTAAGATCCTGTGGCGGGTGTTGTGGGTAGCTGTCGAGTGTCAGCCGACCCTGCGCCCCAGCTGCCCCGGTGCTTTTCTGACCGGAAGAGGGTTGTGGCCCTATGTAGGCCGGATTTCTCTCTCCCCAACCAGAGCAGTCTCAGGTCCCGCGTGATTGGACTGGAGCAGAAGCTGTGTTCCACTCACCAGCAGTCCCAAAATCCTGCGGCGGGGGTCGTGGGTAGCTGGCGGGTGTCAGGCAACCCTGCGCTCCCGCTACCCCGGCGCTGATCCGGCCGGATGAGGCCTGTGGCCCTACTCAGGCCGGTTTCTGCTTCCCTAACTAATGCAGTCTCCGGTCCCGAGCACTTGGATTGGAGCAGAAGCTGTGCTCCACTCACCAGAAGTCTTAAGATCCTGTGGCGGGTGTTGTGGGTAGCTGGCGAGTGTCAGTCGACCCTGCGCCCCAGCTGCTCCGGCGCTCCTCTGATCGGAAGAGCTCTCCGCATATTCTTGATCCTACAGTGTGATTTTCCCATTTTTGACTTTTTTCATGTTTTTTCTCAATTCTTGATCCTACAGTGTGATTATTCTCATTTTCCACCTTTTTCAGGTTTTCTCCCCATATTCGGGGGTCCTTCAGTGTGAATTTTTAATTTTCTACTTTTTTCAAGTTTTTTCGTCATATTCTCGGTCCTACAGTGTGATTTTCTCATTTCCACGTTTTTCAAGTTTTTTCATCATATTCGGGATCCTTCAGTGTGGGTTTTTAATTTTCTAATTTTTCAGGGTTTCTCAACATATTCTGGGTCCTAATGCGTGTATTTTTAATTTTTCATGTTTTTCAGTGTTTCTAGGCACATTCTGGGTCCTACAGTGTGATTTTCACATTTTCCACTTTTTCCGAGTTTTTTCACATTTCTGGGTCTTACCATGTAATTTTCTCATTTTCCACCTTTTTCAGGTTTTCTCGACATATTCCAGGTCCTTCAGTGAGAGTTTTTATTTTTGTACTTATTTCAGGGTTTCTCGGCATATTCTGGGTCCTAGAGTGTGATTTTCTCATTTTCGAAGATTTTCAAGTTTTTTTTTTTAGCATTTCTGGATCCTAAAGTGTGATTATTCTCATTTTCAACCTTTTTCAGGTTTTCTTGCCATAGTCGGAGTCCTTCATTGTGAATTTTTAATTTTCCACGTTTTTCAGGTTTTTTTTTTTTTGTCATATCCTTGGTCCTACAGTGTGATTTTCTCATTTCCACGTTTTTCAGATTTTCCTACCATATTCAAGGTCCTTCAGTGTGAATTTTTAATTTTCCACGTTTTTCAGTATTTCTAGCCATATTCTGGGTAATACAGTGTGAATTTTTAATTTTCCACGTTTTTCAAGGTTTCTTGCCATATTCTGGTCCTATAGTGTGAATTTTTAATTTTCAATATTTTTCAGTGTTTCTCACCATATTCTGGGTCCTACAGTGTGAATATTTAATTTTCCAGGTTTTTCAGGTTTTCTCGTCATATTCTGGGTCCTTCAGTGTGCGATTTTATTTTTCCTCGATTTTCAGTTTTGCTCTCTATATCCGGGTCATTCAGTGTGAATTTTTAATTTTCTACGTTTTTCAGGTTTCTTCGTCATATTCTGGTTCTACAGTGTGATTTTCTCATTTCCACGTTTTTCAGGTTTTCTCGCCATATTTGTGGTCTTTCAGTGTGAGTTTTTTAATTTCTACTTTTTCAGGGTTTCTCGCCATATTCTGGGTCCCACAGTGTGATTTTCTCATTTTCAACCTTTTTCAGGTTTTTAATTTTCCTCGTTTTTCAGGTTTTCTTGCCATATTTTGGGTCCTACAGTGTGAATTTTTAATTTTCCACGTTTTTCAATTTTTTTCGTCATATTATGGGTCCTACTGTGTAATTTTCTCACTTCCACGTTTTTCAGGTTTTCTTGCCATATTCCAGGACCTTCATTGTGAATTTATAATTTTTCAGGTTTTTCAGTATTTCATACCATATTCTGGGTAATACAGTGTGAATTTTTAATTTTCACGTTTTTCAGGGTTTGTCAGCATACAGTGCGATTTTCTCATTTTCCACATTTCAGGTTTTCTCACCATATTCGGGGTCCTTCAGTGTGAATTTTTAATTTTCTACTTTTTTTATGTTTTCTCACCATATTCTGGGACCTTCAGTGTGAGTTTTTAATTTTCCTCGTTTTTCAGGTTTTATTGCCATATTCTGGGTCCTTCAGTGTGAATTTTTAATTTTCTACTTTTTTCATGTTTTCTCGCCATATTTGGGGTCCTTCAGTGTGAGTATATTATTTTCTAATTTTTCAGTTTTTCTCACCATATTCCAGGTCCTTCACTGTGAATTTTTAATTTTCCACGTTTTTCAGGTTTTCTGGCATACTCTGGGTCCTTAATTGTGAATTTTTAATATTGCACGTTTTTCAGGTTTTTGGGTCATATTCTGTGTCCTACAGAGTAATTTTCTCATTTACACGTTTTCCATGTTTTTTTTGCCATATTGCAGTTTCTTCAGTGTGAATTTTTAATTTTCACGTTTTTCAGGGTTTCTCTGCATATTCTGGGTCCTGCCGTGTGATTTTCTCATTTTCCACGTTTTTCAAGTTTTTGCGTAATTCTGGGTCCTACAGTGTGATTTTCTCATTTTCCACCTATTTCAGGTTTTCTCGCCATAGTTGGGGTCCTTCAGTATGATTTTTTACTTTTCTAATTTTTCAGAGTTTCTCTCCATATTCTGGGTCCTACAGCATGTATTTTTAATTTTCCACGTTTTTCAGGGTTTCTCAGCATATTCTTGGTCCTACAGTGTGATTTTCTCATTTTCAACGTTTGTCAATTTTTTTTTTCCAAATCTCGGTCCTAGAGTGTGATTATTCTCATTTTCCACCTTTTTCAGGTTTTCTCGCCATATTCTGGGTTCTATAGTGTGAGTTTTGAGTTTTCCTCCTTTTTCAGGTTTTCTTGCCATATTCTGGGTCCTACATAGTGAGTTTTGATTTTTCCTCGTTTTCCAGGTTTTATTGCCATGTTCTGGTTCCTTCAGTGTGAATTTTTAATTTTCTACATTTTTCATGTTCTCTCGCCATATTTGGGTTTCTTCAGTGTGAGTTTTTAATTTTCTAATTTTTCAGGGTTTCTCGACATATTCTGTGTCCTACAGCGTGAGTTTTGAGTTTTCCTCCTTTTTTAGGTTTTCTCGCCATATGCCAGGCACTTTAGTGTTTATTTTTAATTTTCCTCGTTTTTCAGGTTTTTCCATCATATTATGGGTCCTACAGTGTGATTTTTCTCATTTCCACGTTTTTCAGCTTTTCTTGACATATTCCAGGACCTTCGGTGTGAATTTTAAATTTTCCATGTTTTTCAGTATTTCTCGCCATATTCTGTGTCCAACAGTGTGAATTTTTAATTTTCATGTTTTTCAGGGTTTCTTGGCATTTTCTGGGTCCTGCAGTGTGATTTTCTCATTTTCCACATTTTTCAGGTTTTCTAGCCATATTTGGGGTCCTTCAGTGTGAGTTTGTAATTTTCTACTTTTTTCAGGGTTTCTCGCCATATTCTGGGACCTACAGCGTGTATTTTTAATTTTCCATGTTTTCAGGGTTTCTTGGCATATTCTGGTTCCTACAGTGTGATATTCTCATTTTCGACGTTTTTCAATTTTTTTTTCCAAATCTGGATTCTATAGTGTGATTATTCTCATTTTCCATCTTTTTTTTTAGGATTTCTCGCCATATTCTGGGTCCTTTAGTGTGAGTTTTGAATTTTCCTTCTTTTTCAGGTTTTCTTGCCATATAAGGGGTACTTCAGTGTGATTTTTTAATTTTCCACGTTTTCAATATTTCTCGCCATATACTGGGTAATAGAGTGTGAATTTTTAATTTTCCACTTTTTTCATGATTCTTGCCATATACTGTGTCCGACAATGTGAATTTTTAATTTTCACGTTTTTCAGGGTTTATCGGCATATTCTGGGTCCAGCAGTGTGATTTTCTCATTTTCCACGATATTCAAGTTTTTTTGCAATTCTTGGGGTACTTCACTGTGAGATTTTAATTTTCTACTTTTTTCAGGGTTTCTCGCCATATTTGGGGTCCTTCCGTGTGATTTTTTACTTTTCTAATTTTTCAGTGTTTCTCGACATATTCTGGGTTCTACAGCGTATATTTTTAATTTTCCACGTTTTCAGGGTTTCTAGGCATATTCTGGGTCCTACAGTGTGATTTTCTCATTTTCGACGTTTTTCAATTTTTTTTTTCCAAATTTGGGTTCTATAGTGTGATTATTCTCATTTTCCATCTTTTTCAGGATTTCTCGCCATATTCTCTGTCCTATAGTGTGAGTTTTGAATTTTCCTTGTTTTTCAGGTTTTCTTGCCATATGAGGGGTCCGTCAGTGTGAATTTTTAATTTTCAACTTTTTTCATGATTCTTGCCATATTCTGAGTCCGACAGTGTGGATTTTTAATTTTCACGTTTTTCAGGGTTTATCTGCATATTCTGGGTCCAGCAGTGTGATTTTCTCATTTTCCACGATTTTCAATTTTTTTCGCAATTCTTGGGGTACTTCACTGTGAGTTTTTAATTTTCTACTTTTTCAGGGTTTCTCGCCATATTCTGGGTCCTACACCATGTATTTTTAATTTACCACATTTTCAGGGTTTCTCGGCATATTATGGGTCCTACAGTGTGATTTTCTCATTTTCGATGCTTTTCAAGTTTTTTCGCAATTCTGGGTCCTACAGTGTGATTATTGTCATTTTCCACCTTTTTCAGTTTTTCTGGCCATATTCGGGGTCCTTCAGTGTGAATTTTTAATTTTCTACTTTTTTCAGGTTTTCTTGCCATATTCTGGGTCCCTCAGTGTGAGTTTTTAATTTTCCTTGTTTTTCAGGTTATCTCTTCATATTCTGGGTCCTTCAGTGTGAATTTTTACTTTTCTACTTTTTTCAGGATTTTTCGTCATATTCTGGGACCTACAGTGTGATTTTCTCATTTCCACGTTTTTCAGGTTTTCTTGCCATATTCCAGGTCCTTCAGTGTGAATTTTTAATTTTCACGTTTTTCAGTATTATTTCCATATTTTGCGTAATACAGTGTGAATTTTTAATTTTCCACTTTTTTCATGGTTTCTTGCCATATTCTTTGACTGACAGTGTGAATCGTTAATTTTCACGTTATTCAGGGTTTCTTGGCATATTCTCTGTCCTACAGCGTGTATTTTTAATTTTCCACGTTTTTCAGGGTTTTTTGTCATATTCTGGGTCCTACAGTGTGATTTTTCTCATTTACGACATTTTTCAGGTTTTTTCCCAATTCTGGGTCCTACAGAGAGATTTTCTCATTTTCCACCATTTTCAGGATTTCTTGACATATTAGGGGTCTTCAGTGTGAGTTTGTAATTTTCTACTTTTTTCAGGGTTTCTAGCCATATTCTGGGTCCTACAGCGTGTATTTTTAATTTTCCACGTTTTTCAGTATTTCTCGCCATATTCTGTGTCCAACAGTGTGAATTTTTAATTTTCACGTTTTTCAGGGTTTCTCTGCATATTCTGGGTACTGCCGTGTGATTTTCTCATTTTCCACTTTTTTCAGGTTTTCTCGCCATATTTGGGGTCCTTCAGTGTGAGTTTTTTATTTTCTAATTTTTCAGTTTTTCTCACCATATTCCAGGTCCTTCTCTGTGAATTTTTAATTTTCCACGTTTTTCAGGTTTTCTGGCATACTCCGGGTCCTTAATTGTGAATTTTTAATATTGCACGTTTTTCAGGTTTTTTTCTTCATATTCTGTGTCCTACAGAGTAATTTTCTCATTTCCACGTTTTCCAGGGTTTTTTTTTTTTTTTTGCCATATTGCAGTTTCTTCAGTGTGAATTTTTAATTTTCTACTTTTTTCAGGGTTTCTCGCCATATTTGGGGTCCTTCAGTGTGAATTTTTTAATTTTTAATTTTCTACGTTTTTCAGGTTTTCTGGCATACTCCGGGTCCTTAATCGTGAATTTTTAATATTGCACGTTTTTCAGGTTTTTTGGTCATATTCTGTGTCCTACAGAGTAATTTTCTCATTTACACGTTTTCCAGGTTTTTTTTTTTTTTGCCATATTGCAGTTTCTTCAGTGTGAATTTTTAATTTTCAAAGTTTTTCAGTATTTCTCGCCATATTCTGGGTAATATAGTGTGAATTTTTAATTTTCACGTTTTTCAGGGTTTCTCGGCATATTCTGGGTCCTACACCGTGTATTTTTAATTTACCACGTTTTCAGGGTTTCTCGGCACATTATGGGTCCTACAGTGTGATTTTCTCATTTTCGATGCTTTTCAAGTTTTTTCGCAATTCTGGGTCCTACAGTGTGATTATTGTCATTTTCCACCTTTTTCAGTTTTTCTGGCCATATTCCAGGTCCTTCAGTTTGAATTTTTAATTTTCACGTTTTTCAGTATTTCTTTCCATATTTTGCCTAATACAGTGTGAATTTTTAATTTTCCACTTTTTTCATGGTTTCTCGCCATATTCTTTGTCCGACAATGTGAATGGTTAATTTTCACGTTATTCAGGGTTTCTCGGCATATTCTTTGTCCTACAGCGTGTATTTTTAATTTTCCACGTTTTTCAGGGTTTTTCGTCATATTCTGGGTCCTACAGTGTGATTTTTCTCATTTACGACTTTTTCAGGTTTTTTCCCAATTCTGGGTCCTACAGAGTGATTTTCTCATTTTCCACCTTTTTCAGGATTTCTTGCCATATTAGGGGTCCTTCAGTGTGAGTTTGTAATTTTCTACTTTTTTCAGGGTTTCTAGCCATATTCTGGGTCCTACAGCGTGTGTTTTTAATTTTCCACGTTTTTCAGTATTTCTCGCCATATTCTGTGTCTGACAGTGTGAATTTTTAATTTTCACGTTTTTCAGGGTTTCTCTGCATATTCTTGGACCTGCCGTGTGATTTTCTCATTTTCCACGTTTTTCAAGTTTTTGCGTAATTCTGGGTCCTACAGTGTGATTTTCTCATTTTCCACCTATTTCAGGTTTTCTCGCCATAGTTGGGGTCCTTCAGTATGATTTTTTACTTTTCTAATTTTTCAGGGTTTCTCTCCATATTCTGTGTCCTAGATCGTGTATTTTTAATTTTCCACGTTTTTCAGGGTTTCTCAGCATATTCTGGGTCCTACAGTGTGATTTTCTCATTTTCAACATTTGTCAATTTTTTTTTTTTCCAAATCTCGGTCTTACAGTGTGATTATTCTCATTTTCCACCTTTTTCAGGTTTTCTCGCCATATTCTGGGTTCTACAGTGTGAGTTTTGATTTTTCCTCGTTTTTCAGGTTTTATTGCCATGTTTATTTTTAATTTTCTACATTTTTCATGTTCTCTCGCCATATTTGGGTTTCTTCAGTGTGAGTTTTTAATTTTCTAATTTTTCAGGGTTTCTCGACATATTCTGTGTCCTACAGCGTGAGTTTTGTGTTTTCCTCGTTTTTTAGGTTTTCTGGCCATATGCCAGGCACTTTAGTGTTAATTTTTAATTTTCCTCGTTTTTCAGGTTTTTCGTCATATTATGGGTCCTACAGTGTGATTTTTCTCATTTCCACGTTTTTCAGCTTTTCTTGACATATTCCAGGACCTTCGGTGTGAATTTTAAATTTTCCATGTTTTTCAGTATTTCTCGCCATATTCTGTGTCCAACAGTGTGAATTTTTAATTTTCATGTTTTTCAGGGTTTCTTGGCATTTTCTGGGTCCTGCAGTGTGATTTTCTCATTTTCCACATTTTTCAGGTTTTCTAGCCATATTTGGGGTCCTTCAGTGTGAGTTTGTAATTTTCTACTTTTTTCAGGGTTTCTCGCCATATTCTGGGACCTACAGCGTGTATTTTTAATTTTCCATGTTTTCAGGGTTTCTTGGCATATTCTGGTTCCTACAGTGTGATATTCTCATTTTCGACGTTTTTCAATTTTTTTTTCCAAATCTGGATTCTATAGTGTGATTATTCTCATTTTCCATCTTTTTTTTTAGGATTTCTCGCCATATTCTGGGTCCTTTAGTGTGAGTTTTGAATTTTCCTTCTTTTTCAGGTTTTCTTGCCATATAAGGGGTACTTCAGTGTGATTTTTTAATTTTCCACGTTTTCAATATTTCTCGCCATATACTGGGTAATAGAGTGTGAATTTTTAATTTTCCACTTTTTTCATGATTCTTGCCATATACTGTGTCCGACAATGTGAATTTTTAATTTTCACGTTTTTCAGGGTTTATCGGCATATTCTGGGTCCAGCAGTGTGATTTTCTCATTTTCCACGATATTCAAGTTTTTTTGCAATTCTTGGGGTACTTCACTGTGAGATTTTAATTTTCTACTTTTTTCAGGGTTTCTCGCCATATTTGGGGTCCTTCCGTGTGATTTTTTACTTTTCTAATTTTTCAGTGTTTCTCGACATATTCTGGGTTCTACAGCGTATATTTTTAATTTTCCACGTTTTCAGGGTTTCTAGGCATATTCTGGGTCCTACAGTGTGATTTTCTCATTTTCGACGTTTTTCAATTTTTTTTTCCAAATTTGGGTTCTATAGTGTGATTATTCTCATTTTCCATCTTTTTCAGGATTTCTCGCCATATTCTCTGTCCTATAGTGTGAGTTTTGAATTTTCCTTGTTTTTCAGGTTTTCTTGCCATATGAGGGGTCCGTCAGTGTGAATTTTTAATTTTCAACTTTTTTCATGATTCTTGCCATATTCTGTGTCCGACAGTGTGGATTTTTAATTTTCACGTTTTTCAGGGTTTATCTGCATATTCTGGGTCCAGCAGTGTGATTTTCTCATTTTCCACGATTTTCAATTTTTTTCGCAATTCTTGGGGTACTTCACTGTGAGTTTTTAATTTTCTACTTTTTCAGGGTTTCTCGCCATATTCTGGGTCCTACACCATGTATTTTTAATTTACCACATTTTCAGGGTTTCTCGGCATATTATGGGTCCTACAGTGTGATTTTCTCATTTTCGATGCTTTTCAAGTTTTTTCGCAATTCTGGGTCCTACAGTGTGATTATTGTCATTTTCCACCTTTTTCAGTTTTTCTGGCCATATTCGGGGTCCTTCAGTGTGAATTTTTAATTTTCTACTTTTTTCAGGTTTTCTTGCCATATTCTGGGTCCCTCAGTGTGAGTTTTTAATTTTCCTTGTTTTTCAGGTTATCTCTTCATATTCTGGGTCCTTCAGTGTGAATTTTTACTTTTCTACTTTTTTCAGGATTTTTCGTCATATTCTGGGACCTACAGTGTGATTTTCTCATTTCCACGTTTTTTCAGGTTTTCTTGCCATATTCCAGGTCCTTCAGTGTGAATTTTTAATTTTCACGTTTTTCAGTATTATTTCCATATTTTGCGTAATACAGTGTGAATTTTTAATTTTCCACTTTTTTCATGGTTTCTTGCCATATTCTTTGACTGACAGTGTGAATCGTTAATTTTCACGTTATTCAGGGTTTCTTGGCATATTCTCTGTCCTACAGCGTGTATTTTTAATTTTCCACGTTTTTCAGGGTTTTTTGTCATATTCTGGGTCCTACAGTGTGATTTTTCTCATTTACGACATTTTTCAGGTTTTTTCCCAATTCTGGGTCCTACAGAGAGATTTTCTCATTTGTCCACCATTTTCAGGATTTCTTGACATATTAGGGGTCTTCAGTGTGAGTTTGTAATTTTCTACTTTTTTCAGGGTTTCTAGCCATATTCTGGGTCCTACAGCGTGTATTTTTAATTTTCCACGTTTTTCAGTATTTCTCGCCATATTCTGTGTCCAACAGTGTGAATTTTTAATTTTCACGTTTTCAGGGTTTCTCTGCATATTCTGGGTACTGCCGTGTGATTTTCTCACATTTCCACTTTTTTCAGGTTTTCTCGCCATATTTGGGGTCCTTCAGTGTGAGTTTTTTAATTTTCTAATTTTTCAGTTTTTCTCACCATATTCCAGGTCCTTCTCTGTGAATTTTTAATTTTCCACGTTTTTCAGGTTTTCTGGCATACTCCGGGTCCTTAATTGTGAATTTTTAATATTGCACGTTTTTCAGGTTTTTTTCTTCATATTCTGTGTCCTACAGAGTAATTTTCTCATTTCCACGTTTTCCAGGGTTTTTTTTTTTTGCCATATTGCAGTTTCTTCAGTGTGAATTTTTAATTTT
>NW_028227699.1:0-38401 GCF_978045245.1 Mus caroli | reverse complement strand
AAACGAGGAAAATTAAAAATTCACACTGAGGGACCCAGAATATGGCGAGAAAACCTGAAAAAAGTAGAAAATTAAAAATTCACACTGAAGGACCCCGAATATGGCCAGAAAAACTGAAAAAGGTGGAAAATGACAATAATCACACTGTAGGACCCAGAATTGCGAAAAAACTTGAAAAGCGTCGAAAATGAGAAAATCACACTGTAGGACCCATAATGTGCCGAGAAACCCTGAAAACGTGGTAAATTAAAAATACATGGTGTAGGACCCAGAATATGGCAAGAAACCTTGAAAAAAGTAGAAAATTAAAATCTCAGAGTGAAGTACCCCAAGAATTTCGAAAAAACTTGAAAATCGTGGAAAATGAGAAAATCACACTGCTGGACCCAGAATATGCCAATAAACCCTGAAAAACGTGAAAATTAAAAATTCACATTGTCGGACACAGAATATGGCAAGAATCATGAAAAAAGTGGAAAATTAAAAATTCACACTGTATTACCCAGTATATGGCGAGAAATATTGAAAACGTGGAAAATTAAAAAATCACACTGAAGTACCCCTTATATGGCAAGAAAACCTGAAAAACAAGGAAAATTCAAAATTCACACTAAAGGACCCAGAATATGGCGAGAAATCCTAAAAAAAAAGATGGAAAATGAGAATAATCACACTATAGAATCCAGATTTGGAAAGAAAAATTGAAAAACGTCGAAAATGAGAAAATCACACTGTAGGACCCAGAATATGCCGAGAAACCCTGAAAACATGGAAAATTAAAAATACACGCTGTAGGACCCAGAATATGGCGAGAAACCCTGAAAAAAGTAGAAAATTACAAACTCACACTGAAGGACCCCAAATATGGCTAGAAAGCTGACAAATGTGGAAAATGAGAAAATCACACTGCAGGACCCAGAAAATGCCAAGAAACCCTGAAAAACGTGAACATTAAAAATTCACACTGTTGGACACAGAATATGGCGAGAAATACTGAAAAACGTGGAAAATTTAAAATTCACACTGAAGGTCCTGGAATATGTCAAGAAAAGCTGAAAAACATGGAAATGAGAAAAATCACACTGTAGGACCCATAATATGACGAAAAACCTGAAAAACGAGGAAAATTAAAAATTAACACTAAAGTGCCTGGCATATGGCGAGAAAACCTAAAAAACGAGGAAAACACAAAACTCACGCTGTAGGACACAGAATATGTCGAGAAACCCTGAAAAATTAGAAAATTAAAAACTCACACTGAAGAAACCCAAATATGGCGAGAGAACATGAAAAATGTAGAAAATTAAAAATAAACATGGCAATAAAACCTGAAAAACGAGGAAAAATCAAAACTCACACTGTAGAACCCAGAATATGGCGAGAAAACCTGAAAAGGTGGAAAATGAGAATAATCACACTGTAAGACCGAGATTTGGAAAAAAAAAAATTGACAAATGTTGAAAATGAGAAAATCACACTGTAGGACCCAGAATATGCTGAGAAACCCTGAAAAACGTGGAAAATTAAAAATACACGATCTAGGACACAGAATATGGAGAGAAACCCTGAAAAATTAGAAAAGTAAAAAATCATACTGAAGGACCCCAACTATGGCGAGAAAACCTGAAATAGGTGGAAAATGAGAAAATCACACTGTAGGACCCAGAATTACGCAAAAACTTGAAAAACGTGCAAAATGAGAAAATCACACGGCAGGTCCCAGAATATGCAGAGAAACCCTGAAAAACGTGAAAATCAAAAATTCACACTGTCAGACACAGAATATGGCGAGAAATACTGAAAAACGTGGAAAATTAAAAATACACGCTCTAGGACCCAGAATATGGCTAGAAATCCTGAAAAAAGTAGAAAATTACAAATTCACACTGAAGGACCCCAAATATGGCTAGAAAACCTGAAAAATGTGGAAAATTAGAAAATCACACTGCAGGACCCAGAATATGCCGAGAAACCCTGAAAAACGTGAAAATTAAAAATTCACACTATATTACCCAGAATATGGCGAGAAATACTGAAAAACTTTGAAAATTAAATATTCACACTGAAGAAACTGCAATATGGCAAAAAAAAAAAAACCTGGAAAACGTGTAAATGAGAAAATTACTCTGTAGGACACAGAATATGACCAAAAAACCTGAAAAACGTGCAATATTAAAAATTCACAATTAAGGACCCGGAGTATGCCAGAAAACCTGAAAAACGTAGAAAATTAAAAATTAAAAAACTCACACTGAAGGACCCCAAATATGGCGAGAAACCCTGAAAAAAGTAGAAAATTAAAAATTCACACTGAAGAAACTGCAATATGGCAAAAAAAAAAACCCTGGAAAACGTGGAAATGAGAAAATTACTCTGTAGGACACAGAATATGAAGAAAAAACCTGAAAAACGTGCAATATTAAAAATTCACAATTAAGGACCCGGAGTATGCCAGAAAACCTGAAAAACGTGGAAAATTAAAAATTCACAGAGAAGGACCTGGAATATGGTGAGAAAAACTGAAAAATTAGAAAATAAAAAACTCACACTGAAGGACCCCAAATATGGCGAGAAAACCTGAAAAAAGTGGAAAATGAGAAAATCACACGGCAGTACCCAGAATATGCAGAGAAACCCTGAAAAACGTGAAAATTAAAAATTCACACTGTTGGACACAGAATATGGCGAGAAATACTGAAAAACGTGGAAAATTAAAAATACACGCTGTAGGACCCAGAATATGGCTAGAAACCCTGAAAAAAGTAGAAAATTACAAACTCACACTGAAGACCCCTAATATGTCAAGAAATCCTGAAAAAGGTGGAAAATGAGAAAATCTCTCTGTAGGACCCAGAATTGGGAAAAAACCTGAAAAATGTCGTAAATGAGAAAAATCACACTGTAGGACCCAGAATATGACAAAAAACCCTGAAAAACGTGGAAAATTAAAAATACACGCTGTAGGACAGAGAATATGCCAAGAAACCCTGAATAACGTGAAAATTAACGATTCACACTGTCAGTCAAAGAATATGGCAAGAAACCATGAAAAAAGTGGAAAATTAAAAATTCACACTGTATTACGCAAAATATGGAAATAATACTGAAAAACGTGAAAATTAAAAATTCACACTGAAGGACCTTGAATATGGCAAGAAAACCTGAAAAACGTGGAAATGAGAAAATCACACTGTAGGTCCCAGAATATGACGAAAAATCCTGAAAAAAGTAGAAAAGTAAAAATTCACACTGAAGGACCCAGAATATGTAGAGATAACCTGAAAAACAAGGAAAATTAAAAACTCACACTGAGGGACCCAGAATATGGCAAGAAAACCTGAAAAAAGTAGAAAATTAAAAATTCACACTGAAGGACCCCGAATATGGCCAGAAAAACTGAAAAAGGTGGAAAATGACAATAATCACACTGTAGGACCCAGAATTGCGAAAAAACTTGAAAAGCATCGAAAATGAGAAAATCACACTGTAGGACCCATAATGTGCCGAGAAACCCTGAAAATGTGGTAAATTAAAAATACATGGTGTAGGACCCAGAATATGGCGAGAAACCCTGAAAAAGTAGAAAATTAAAAACTCACAGTGAAGTACCCCAAGAATTGCGAAAAAACTTGAAAATCGTGGAAAATGAGAAAATCACACTGCTGGACCCAGAATATGCAGATAAACCCTGAAAAACGTGAAAATTAAAAATCCACACTGTCGGACACAGAATATGGCAAGAATCATGAAAAAAGTTGAAAATTAAAAATTCACACTGAAGGACCCCTCATATGGCAAGAAAACCTGAAAAACAAGGAAAATTCAAAACTCACACTATAGGACAGAGAATATGGACAGAAATCCTGAAAAAGATGGAAAATGAGAATAATCACACTATAGAACCCAAATTTGGAAAAAAAAAATTGAAAAACGTCGAAAATGAGAAAATCACACTGTAGGACCCAGAATATGCCTAGAAACCCTGAAAACGTGGAAAATTAAAAATATACGCTGTAGAACCCAGAATATGTCGAGAAACACTGAAAAATTAGAAAAGTAAAAAATCACACGGAAGGACCCCAAATATGGCGAGAAACCCTGAAAAAAGTAGAAAATTAAAATCTCACAGTGAAGTACCCCAAGAATTGCAAAAAAACTTGAAAATCGTGGAAAATGAGAAAATCACACTGCTGGACCCAGAATATGCCAATAAACCCTGAAAAACGTGAAAATTAAAAATTCACATTGTCGGACACAGAATATGGCAAGAATCATGAAAAAAGTGGAAAATTAAAAATTCACACTCTATTACCCACTATATGGCGAGAAATATTGAAAACGTGGAAAATTAAAAAATCACACTGAAGTACCCCTTATATGGCAAGAAAACCTGAAAAAGAAGGAAAATTCAAAACTCACACTAAAGGACCCAGAATATGGCGAGAAATCCTAAAAAAAAAGATGGAAAATGAGAATAATCACACTATAGAATCCAGATTTGGAAAAAAAAATTGAAAAAACGTCGAAAATGAGAATATCACACTGTAGGAACCAGAATATGCCAAGAAACCCTGAAAACATGGAAAATTAAAAATACACGCTGTAGGTCCCAGAATATGGCGAGAAACCCTGAAAAAAGTAGAAAATTACAAACTCACACTGAAGGACCCCAAATATGGCTAGAAAACCTGAAAAATGTGGAAAATGAGAAAATCACACTGCAGGACCCAGAAAATGCCAAGAAACCCTGAAAAACATGAAAATTAAAAATTCACACTGTTGGACACAGAATATGGCGAGAAATACTGAAAAACATGGAAAATTTAAAATTCACACCGAAGGTCCTGGAATATGTCAAGAAAAGCTGAAAAACGTGGAAATGAGAAAAATCACACTGTAGGACCCATAATATGATGGAAAAACCTGAAAAACGAGGAAAATTAAAAATTAACACTTAAGTGCCTGGCATATGGCGAGAAAACCTAAAAAATGAGGAAAACTCAAAACTCACGCTGTAGGACACAGAATATGTCGAGAAACCCTGAAAAATTAGAAAATTAAAAACTCACACTGAAGAAACCCAAATATGGCGAGAGAACATGAAAAATGTAGAAAATTAAAAATTCACACTGAAGGACCCAGAACATGGCAATAAAACCTGAAAAACGAGGAAAAATCAAAACTCACTATGTAGGACCCAGAATATGGCAAGAAAACCTGAAAAAGGAGGAAAACTCAAAACTCACACTATAGAACCCAGAATATGGCGAGAATACCTAAAAAGGTGGAAAATGAGAATAATCACACTCTAGGACCGAGATTTGGAAAAAAAAAATTGACAAACGTTGAAAATGAGAAAATCACACTGTAGGACCAAGAATATGCTGAGAAACCCTGAAAAACGTGGAAAATTAAAAATACATGCTGTAGGACCCAGAATATGGAGAGAAACTCTGAAAAATTAGAAAAGTAAAAAATCATACTGAAGGACCCCAACTATGGCGAGAAAACCTGAAATAGGTGGAAAATGAGAAAATCACACTGTAGGACCCAGAATTACGCAAAAACTTGAAAAACGTGGAAAATGAGAAAATCACACGGCAGGACCCAGAATATGCAGAGAAACCCTGAAAAACGTGAAAATTAAAAATTCACACTGAAGAAACTGCAATATGGCAAAAAAAACATGGAAAACGTGTAAATGAGAAAATTACTCTGTAGGACACAGAATATGACCAAAAAACCTGAAAAACGTGCAATATTAAAAATTCACAATTAAGGACCCAGAGTATGCCAGAAAACCTGAAAAACGTGGAAAATTAAAAATTCACAGTGAAGGACCTGGAATATGGTGAGAAAAACTGAAAAATTAGAAAATAATATACTCACACTGAAGGACCCCAAATATGGCGAGAAAACATGAAAAAAGTAGAAAATTAAAAATTCACACTGAAGGACCCAGAATATGGCAATAAAACCTGAAAAACGAGGAAAATTAAAAACTCACACTGAAGGTCCCAGAATATGGTGAGAAAACATAAAAAAAGTAGAAAATTAAAAATTCACACTGAAGGACCCCGAATATGGTGAGAAAACCTGAAATGTGGAAAATGAGAAAATCGCACTGTATGCTGACAAACCCTGAAAAACGTGAAAATTAAAAATTCACACTGTATTACCCAGAATATGGTATGAAATACTGAAAAACCTGAAAAATTATAAATTCACAATGAAGGTCCTGGAATATGGCAAGAAAACCTGAAAAACGTGGAAGTGAGAAAATTACACAGTAGGACCCATAATATGACGAAAAAAATTGAAAAACGTGGAAAATTAAAAATTCACACTGAAGGACCCCAAATATGGCAAGAAAACCTGAAAAACGAGGCAAATTAAAAACCTGAAAAAGGTTGAAAATGAGAAAATCACACTGTGGGACCCAGAATATGGCGAGAAACCCTGAAAAAGTAGAAATTAAAAAACTCACACTGAAAGACCACGAATATGGCGAGAAAACCTGAAAAACGTGGAAATGAGAAAATCACACTGTAGGACCGAGAATATGACGAAAAAACTTGAAAAAAGTAGAAAATTAAAAATTCACACTGAAGGACCCCGAATATGGGGAGAAAACCTGAAAAAGGTGGAAAATGAGAATAATCACACTGTAGGATCAAGAATTGAGAAAAAACATGAAAAGAGTCAAAAATGGGAAAATCACACTGTAGGATCAAGAATATGCGGAGAGCTCTTCCGATCAGAGGAGCGCCGGAGCAGCTGGGGCGCAGGGTCGACTGACACTCGCCAGCTACCCACAACACCCGCCACAGGATCTTAAGACTTCTGGTGAGTGGAGCACAGCTTCTGCTCCAATCCAAGTGCTCGGGACCGGAGACTGCATTAGTTAGGGAAGCAGAAACCGGCCTGAGTAGGGCCACAGGCCTCATCCGGCCGGATCAGCGCCGGGGTAGCGAGAGCGCAGGGTTGCCTGACACCCGCCAGCTACCCACGACCCCCGCCGCAGGATTTTGGGACTGCTGGTGAGTGGAACACAGCTTCTGCTCAAGTCCAATCACGCGGGACCTGAGACTGCTCTGGTTGGGGAGAGAGAAATCCGGCCTACATAGGGCCACAACCCTCTTCCGGTCAGAAAAGCACCGGGGCAGCTGGGGCGCAGGGTCGGCTGACACTCGACAGCTACCCACAACACCCGCCACAGGATCTTAAGACTTCTGGTGAGTGGAGCACAGCTTCTGCTCCAATCCAATTGTGCGGGACCTGAGACTGCATTAGTTAGGGAAGCAAAAACCGGCCTGAGTAGGGCCACAGGCCTCATCCGGCCGGATCAGCGCCGGGGTAGCGGGAGAGAAGGGTTGCCTGACACCCGCCAGCTACCCACGACCCCCGCCGCAGGATTTTGGGACTGCTGGTGAGTGGAACACAGCTTCTGCTCCAATCTTTAAACAGTGACAACGATAACAACTAACCCCAGAGATTACTAGATGGCGAAAGGTAAACGTAATAATCTTACTAACAGAAACCAAGACCACTCACCATCATCAGAACCCAGCACCCCCACTTCGCCCAGTCCAGGGCACCCCAACACACCGGAAAAGCTAGACACGGATTTAAAAGCATATCTCCTGATGATGATAGAGGACTTCAAGAAGGACTTTAATAACACACTTAAAGAAATGCAGGAGAACACTGCTAAACAGGCAGAAGACAATAAAGAGGAAGCACAAAAATCCCTTAAAGAATTGCAGGAGACCACTGCTAAAGAGTTACAAATCCTTAAAGAAAAACAGGATAACATAATCAAACAGGTAGAAGTCCTTACAGAAAAACAGGAAAACACATCCAAACAGATGATGGAAATGAACAAAACCATACTAGACCTAAAAAGGGAAGTAGACACAATAAAGAAAACCCAAAATGAGGCAACACTGGAGATAGAAACCCTAGGAAAGAAATCTGGAACCATAGATACGAGCATCAGCAACAGAATACAAGAGATGGAAGAGAGAATCTCAGGTGCAGAAGATTCCATAGAGAACATCGGCACAACAATCAAGGAAAATGTAAAATGCAAAAAGATCCTAACTCAAAACATCCAAGAAATACAGGACGCAATGAGAAGACCAAACCTACGGATAATAGGAGTGGATGAGAATGAAGATTTTCAACTCAAAGGACCAGCAAACATCTTCAACAAAATTATAGAAGAAAACTTCCCAAATCTAAAGAAAGAGATGCCCATGAACATACAAGAAGCCTACAGAACTCCAAATAGACTGGACCAGAAAAGAAATACCTCCTGACACATTATAATCAGAACAACAAATGCTCTAAATAAAGATAGAATACTAAAAGCAGTAAGAGAAAAAGGCCAAGTAACATATAAAGGCAAGCCTATCAGAATTACACCAGATTTTTCACCAGAGACTATGAAAGCCAGAAGATCCTGGACGGATGTTATACAGACACTAAAAGAACACAAATTCCAGCCCAGGCTACTATACCCAGCCAAACTCTCAATTAACATAGATGGAGAAACCAAAGTATTCCACGACAAAACCAAATTCACACATTATATCTCCACGAATCCAGCCCTTCAAAGGATAATAACAGAAAAAAACCAATACAAGGACAGGAACCACGCCCTAGAAACAACAAGAAGGTAATCCCTCAACAAACCTAAAAGAAGACAGCCACAAGAACAAAATGCCAACTTTAACAACAAAAATAACAGGAAACAACAATTACTTTTCCTTAATATCTCTTAATATCAATGGACTCAACTCCCCGATAAAAAGACATAGACTAACAAACTGGCTACACAAACAAGACCCAACATTTTGCGCTTACAGGAAACTCATCTCAGAGAAAAGGATAGACACTACCTCAGAATGAAAGGCTGGAAAACAATTTTCCAAGCAAATGGCATGAAGAAACAAGCTGGAGTAGCCGTTCTGATATCTGATAAGATTGACTTCCAACCCAAAGTCATTAAAAAAGACAGGGAGGGACACTTCATACTCATCAAAGGTAAAATCCTCCAAGAGGAACTATCAATCCTGAATATCTATGCTCCAAATACAAAGGCAGCCACATTCATTAAAGAAACTTTAGTAAATCTCAAAGCACACATTGCACCTCATACAATAATAGTGGGAGACTTCAACACACCACTTTCACCAATGGACAGATCATGGAAACAGAAACTAAACAGGGACACAGAGAAACTAAGAGAAATTATGAATCAAATGGATCTGGCAGATATCTACAGAACATTCTATCCTAAAACAAAAGGATATACCTTCTTCTCAGCACCTCATGGTACCTTCTCCAAAATTGACCACATAATTGGTCACAAAGCAGGCCTCAGCAGATACAAAAATATTGAAATTGTCCCATGCATCCTATCAGATCACCATGGACTAAGGCTGATCTTCAATAACAAAATAAATAATAGAAAGCCAACCTTCACGTGGAAACTGAACAACACTCTTCTCAATGATACCTTGGTCAAGGAAGGAATAAAGAAAGAAATTAAGGACTTTTTAGAGTTCAATGAAAATGAAGCCACAACATACCCAAACTTATGGGACGCAATGAAAGCATTTCTAAGAGGAAAACTCATAGCTCTGAGTGCCTCCAAAAGGAAACTAGAGAGAGCACACATTAGCAGCTTGACAACACACCTAAAAGCACTAGAACAAAAGGAAGCAAATTCACCCAAGAGGAGTAGACGGCAGGAAATAATCAAACTCAGGGGTGAAATCAACCAAGTGGAAATAAGAAAAACTATTCAAAGAATCAACCAATCAAGGAGCTGGTTCTTTGAGAAAATCAACAAGATAGATAAACCCTTAGCCAGACTCACTAGAGGGCACAGGGAAAGCATCCTAATTAACAAAATCAGAAATGAAAAAGGAGACATAACAACAGATCCTGAAGACATCCAAAACACCATCAGATCCTTCTACCAAAGGCTATACTCAACAAAACTGGAGAACCTGGATGAAATGGAGAAGTTCCTAGACAGATACCAGGTACCAAAGTTGAATCAAGATCAGGTTAATGATCTAAACAGCCCTATATCCCCCAAAGAAATAGAAGCAGTCATTAATAGTCTCCCAACTAAAAAAAGCCCAGGACCAGATGGGTTTAGTGCAGAGTTCTATCAGACCTTCAATGAAGATCTAATCCCAGTTCTTCACAAACTATTCCACAAAATAGAAACAGAAGGTACTCTACCCAACTCCTTCTATGAAGCCACAATTACTCTGATACCTAAACCACAAAAAGACCCAACAAAGATAGAAAACTTCAGACCAATATCCCTTATGAATATTGATGCAAAAATCCTCAATAAAGTTCTTGCTAACCGAATCCAAGAACACATCAAAACAATCATCCATCCTGACCAAGTAGGTTTCATCCCAGGGATGCAGGGATGGTTCAATATACGGAAATGCATCAACGTAATCCACTATATAAACAAACTCAAAGACAAAAACCACATGGTCATCTCGTTAGATGCGGAAAAAGCATTTGACAAGATCCAACACCCATTCATGATAAAAGTCTTGGAAAGATCAGGAATTCAAGGCCCATACCTAAACATGATAAAAGCAATCTACAGCAAACCAGTAGCCAACATCAAAGTAAATGGTGAGAAGCTTGAAGCAATCCCTCTAAAATCAGGGACTAGACAAGGCTGTCCACTTTCTCCATACCTATTCAACATAGTACTTGAAGTCCTAGCCAGAGCAATTCGACAACAAAAGGAGATCAAAGGGATACAAATTGGAAAAGATGAAGTCAAAATATCACTCTTTGCAGATGATATGATAGTATATATGTGACCCTAAAAATTCCACCAGAGAACTCCTAAGCCTGATAAACAGCTTCGGTGAAGTAGCTGGATATAAAATTAACTCAAACAAATCAATGGCCTTTCTCTACACAAAGAATGAACAGGCTGAGAAAGAAATTAGGGAAACAACACCCTTCTCAATAGTCACAAATAATATAAAATATCTTGGCGTGACTCTAACTAAGGAAGTGAAAGATCTGTATAATAAAAACTTCAAGTCTCTGAAGAAAGAAATTCTAGAAGATCTCAGAAGATGGAAAGATCTCCCATGCTCATGGATTGGCAGGATCAACATTGTAAAAATGGCTATCTTGCCAAAAGCAATCTACAGATTCAATGCAATCCCCATCAAAATTCCAAATCAATTCTTCAACGAATTAGAAAGTGCAATCTGCAAATTCATCTGGAACAACAAAAAACCTAGGATAGCAAAAACTCTTCTCAAGGATAAAAGAACCTCTGGTGGAATCACCATGCCGGACCTAAAGCTCTACTACAGAGCAATTGTGATAAAAACTGCATGGTACTGGTATAGTGACAGACAAATAGACCAATGGAATAGAATTGAAGACCCAGAAATGAACCCACACACCTACGGTCACTTGATCTTCGACAAGGGAGCTAAAAACATCCAGTGGAAGAAAGACAGCATTTTCAACAAATGGTGCTGGCACAACTGGTTGTTAACATGTAGAAGAATGCGAATCAATCCATTCCTATCTCCTTGTACTAAGGTCAAGTCTAAGTGGATCAAGGAACTTCACATAAAACTAGAGACACTGAAACTTATAGAGGAGAAAGTGGGGAAAAGCCTTGAAGATATGGGCACAGGGGAAAAATTCCTGAATAGAACAGTAATGGCTTGTGCTGTAAGATCGAGAATTGACAAGTGGGACCTCATGAAACTACAAAGCTTCTGCAAGGCTAAAGACACCGTCAATAAGACAAAAAAACCACCAACAGATTGGGAAAGGATCTTCACCTATCCTAAATCAGATAAGGGACTAATATCCAATATATATAAAGAACTCAAGAAGGTGGACTCCAGAAAGTCAAATAACCCCATTAAAAAATGGGGCTCAGAACTGAACAAAGAATTCTCACCTGAGGAATACCGAATGGCAGAGAAACACCTGAAAAAATGTTCAACATCCTTAATCATCAGGGAAATGCAAATCAAAACAACCCTGAGATTCCACCTCACACCAGTCAGAATGGCTAAGATCAAAAATTCAGGTGACAGCAGATGCTGGCGAGGATGTGGAGAAAGAGGAACACTCCTCCATTGTTGGTGGGATTGCAAGCTTGTACAACCACTCTGGAAATCAGTCTGGCGGTTCCTCAGAAAATTGGACATAGTACTACCGGAGGATCCAGCAATACCTCTCCTGGGCATATATCCAGAAGATGTCCCAACCGGTAAAAAGGACACATGCTCCACTATGTTCATAGCAGCCCTATTTATAATAGCCAGAAGCTGGAAAGAACCCAGATGTCCCTCAACAGAGGAATGGATACAGAAATTATGGTACATTTACACAATGGAGTACTACTCAGCTATTAAAAAGAATGAATTTATGAAATTCCTAGCCAAATGGATGGACCTGGAGGGCATCATCTTGAGTGAAGTAACACAATCACAAAAGAACTCACACAATATGTATTCACTGATAAGTGGATATTAGCCCAAAACTTAGGATACCCAAGATATAAGATACAATTTGATAAACGCATGAAACTCAAGAAGAATGAAGACCAAAGTGTGGACACTGTGCACCTTCTTAAAATTGGGAACAAAACACCCAGGGAAGGAGTTACAGAGACAAAGTTCGTAGCTGTGATGAAAGGATGGCCCATTTAGAGACTGCCGTATCCAGGGATCCATCCCATAATCAGCTTCTAAAAGCTGACACCATTGCATACACTAGCAAGATTTTGCTGAAAGGACCCAAATATAGCTGTCTCTTGTGAGACGATGCCGGGGCCTAGCAAACACAGGAGTGGATGTTCACAGTCAGCTATTGGATGTATCACAGGGCTCCCAATGGAGAAGCTAGAGAAAGTACCCAAGGAGCTAAAGGGATCTGCAACCCTATTGTTGGAACAACATGATGTACTAACCAGAACCCCGGAGCTCTTGTCTCTAGCTGCATATGTATCGAAAGATGGCCTAGAAGCCAACAATGGAAAGAGAGGCCCATTGGACTTGCAAACTTTATATGCCCCAATATAGGGGAATGCCAGGGCCAAAGAATGGGAATGGATGGGTAGGGAAGTGGGGGGCGCTATGGGGGACTTTTGGGATAGCATTGGAAATGTAATTGAGGAAAATATGTAATAAAAATATTAAAAATCACAAAAAAATATGCCGAGAAACACTGAAAAACGTGGAAAATTATTAATACACGCTGTAGGACCCAGAATATGGTGAGAAACCCTGAAAAAAGTAGAAAATTAAAAACTCACACTGGAGGATCCCAAATATGGTAAGAAAAACTGAAAAGAGTAGAAAATTAAAAATTCACACTGAAGAACCCCGAATATGGCGAGAAAACCTGAAAAAAGTAGAAAATTAAAAACTTACACTGTCAGACCCAGAATATGGCAAGAAACCCTGAAAAAAGTAGAAAATTAAAAAGTCACAGTGAAGGACCCCAAATATGGCGAGAAAACCTGAAAAAGGTGGAAAATGAGAAAATCACACTGTAGGACTCAGAATTATGAAAAAACTTGAAAAACGTGGAAAAAGAGAAAATCACACTGCAGGACACAGAATATGCGGAGAAACCCTGAAAAACATGAAAATTAAAAATTCTAACTGTAGGACCCAGATTATGGCGAGAAACCAAAAATCAAGTGGGAAATTAAAATTTCACACTGTATTACCCAGAATATGCCGAGAAATACTGAAAAACGTGGAAAATTAAATTCACATAGAAGGACCTGGAATATGGCAAGAAAAACTGAAAAAGGTGGAAAATGAGAATAATCACACTGTAAGACCGAGATTTGGAAAAAAAAATTGACAAATGTTGAAAATGAGAAAATCACACTGTAGGACCCAGAATATGCTGAGAAACCCTGAAAAACGTGGAAAATTAAAAATACACGATCTAGGACACAGAATATGGAGAGAAACCCTGAAAAATTAGAAAAGTAAAAAATCATACTGAAGGACCCCAACTATGGCGAGAAAACCTGAAATAGGTGGAAAATGAGAAAATCACACTGTAGGACCCAGAATTACGCAAAAACTTGAAAAACGTGGAAAATGAGAAAATCACACGGCAGGTCCCAGAATATGCAGAGAAACCCTGAAAAACGTGAAAATCAAAAATTCACACTGTCAGACACAGAATATGGCGAGAAATACTGAAAAACGTGGAAAATTAAAAATACACGCTCTAGGACCCAGAATATGGCTAGAAATCCTGAAAAAAGTAGAAAATTACAAACTCACACTGAAGGACCCCAAATATGGCTAGAAAACCTGAAAAATGTGGAAAATTAGAAAATCACACTGCAGGACCCAGAATATGCCGAGAAACCCTGAAAAACGTGAAAATTAAAAATTCACACTATATTACCCAGAATATGGCGAGAAATACTGAAAAACTTTAAAAATTAAAAATTCACACTGAAGAAACTGCAATATGGCAAAAAAAAAAAAAACCTGGAAAACGTGTAAATGAGAAAATTACTCTGTAGGACACAGAATATGACCAAAAAACCTGAAAAACGTGCAATATTAAAAATTCACAATTAAGGACCCGGAGTATGCCAGAAAACCTGAAAAACGTAGAAAATTAAAAATTAAAAAACTCACACTGAAGGACCCCAAATATGGCGAGAAACCCTGAAAAAAGTAGAAAATTAAAAATTCACACTGAAGAAACTGCAATATGGCAAAAAAAACCCCCTGGAAAACGTGGAAATGAGAAAATTACTCTGTAGGACACAGAATATGAAGAAAAAACCTGAAAAACGTGCAATATTAAAAATTCACAATTAAGGACCCGGAGTATGCCAGAAAACCTGAAAAACGTGGAAAATTAAAAATTCACAGAGAAGGACCTGGAATATGGTGAGAAAAACTGAAAAATTAGAAAATAAAAAACTCACACTGAAGGACCCCAAATATGGCGAGAAAACCTGAAAAAAGTGGAAAATGAGAAAATCACACGGCAGTACCCAGAATATGCAGAGAAACCCTGAAAAACGTGAAAATTAAAAATTCACACTGTTGGACACAGAATATGGCGAGAAATACTGAAAAACGTGGAAAATTAAAAATACACGCTGTAGGACCCAGAATATGGCTAGAAACCCTGAAAAAAGTAGAAAATTACAAACTCACACTGAAGACCCCTAATATGTCAAGAAATCCTGAAAAAGGTGGAAAATGAGAAAATCTCTCTGTAGGACCCAGAATTGGGAAAAAACCTGAAAAATGTCGTAAATGAGAAAAATCACACTGTAGGACCCAGAATATGACAAAAAACCCTGAAAAACGTGGAAAATTAAAAATACACGCTGTAGGACAGAGAATATGCCAAGAAACCCTGAATAACGTGAAAATTAACGATTCACACTGTCAGTTAAAGAATATGGCAAGAAACCATGCAAAAAGTGGAAAATTAAAAATTCACACTGTATTACGCAAAATATGGAAATAATACTGAAAAACGTGAAAATTAAAAATTCACACTGAAGGACCTGGAATATGTCAAGAAAACCTGAAAAACGTAGAAATGAGAAAATCACACTGTAGGTCCCAGAATATGACGAAAAATCCTGAAAAAAGTAGAAAAGTAAAAATTCACACTGAAGGACCCAGAATATGTAGAGATAACCTGAAAAACAAGGAAAATTAAAAACTCACACTGAGGGACCCAGAATATGGCAAGAAAACCTGAAAAAAAGTAGAAAATTAAAAATTCACACTGAAGGACCCCGAATATGGCCAGAAAAACTGAAAAAGGTGGAAAATGACAATAATCACACTGTAGGACCCAGAATTGCGAAAAAACTTGAAAAGCATCGAAAATGAGAAAATCACACTGTAGGACCCATAATGTGCCGAGAAACCCTGAAAATGTGGTAAATTAAAAATACATGGTGTAGGACCCAGAATATGGCGAGAAACCCTGAAAAAGTAGAAAATTAAAAACTCACAGTGAAGTACCCCAAGAATTGCGAAAAAACTTGAAAATCGTGGAAAATGAGAAAATCACACTGCTGGACCCAGAATATGCAGATAAACCCTGAAAAACGTGAAAATTAAAAATCCACACTGTCGGACACAGAATATGGCAAGAATCATGAAAAAAGTTGAAAATTAAAAATTCACACTGAAGGACCCCTCATATGGCAAGAAAACCTGAAAAACAAGGAAAATTCAAAACTCACACTATAGGACAGAGAATATGGACAGAAATCCTGAAAAAGATGGAAAATGAGAATAATCACACTATAGAACCCAAATTTGGAAAAAAAAATTGAAAAACGTCGAAAATGAGAAAATCACACTGTAGGACCCAGAATATGCCTAGAAACCCTGAAAACGTGGAAAATTAAAAATATACGCTGTAGAACCCAGAATATGTCGAGAAACACTGAAAAATTAGAAAAGTAAAAAATCACACGGAAGGACCCCAAATATGGCGAGAAACCCTGAAAAAAGTAGAAAATTAAAATCTCACAGTGAAGTACCCCAAGAATTGCAAAAAAACTTGAAAATCGTGGAAAATGAGAAAATCACACTGCTGGACCCAGAATATGCCAATAAACCCTGAAAAACGTGAAAATTAAAAATTCACATTGTCGGACACAGAATATGGCAAGAATCATGAAAAAAGTGGAAAATTAAAAATTCACACTCTATTACCCACTATATGGCGAGAAATATTGAAAACGTGGAAAATTAAAAAATCACACTGAAGTACCCCTTATATGGCAAGAAAACCTGAAAAAGAAGGAAAATTCAAAACTCACACTAAAGGACCCAGAATATGGCGAGAAATCCTAAAAAAAAAGATGGAAAATGAGAATAATCACACTATAGAATCCAGATTTGGAAAAAAAAAAATTGAAAAACGTCGAAAATGAGAATATCACACTGTAGGAACCAGAATATGCCAAGAAACCCTGAAAACATGGAAAATTAAAAATACACGCTGTAGGTCCCAGAATATGGCGAGAAACCCTGAAAAAAGTAGAAAATTACAAACTCACACTAAAGGACCCCAAATATGGCTAGAAAACCTGAAAAATGTGGAAAATGAGAAAATCACACTGCAGGACCCAGAAAATGCCAAGAAACCCTGAAAAACATGAAAATTAAAAATTCACACTGTTGGACACAGAATATGGCGAGAAATACTGAAAAACATGGAAAATTTAAAATTCACACCGAAGGTCCTGGAATATGTCAAGAAAAGCTGAAAAACGTGGAAATGAGAAAAATCACACTGTAGGACCCATAATATGATGGAAAAACCTGAAAAACGAGGAAAATTAAAAATTAACACTAAAGTGCCTGGCATATGGCGAGAAAACCTAAAAAATGAGGAAAACTCAAAACTCACGCTGTAGGACACAGAATATGTCGAGAAACCCTGAAAAATTAGAAAATTAAAAACTCACACTGAAGAAACCCAAATATGGCGAGAGAACATGAAAAATGTAGAAAATTAAAAATTCACACTGAAGGACCCAGAACATGGCAATAAAACCTGAAAAACGAGGAAAAATCAAAACTCACTATGTAGGACCCAGAATATGGCAAGAAAACCTGAAAAAGGAGGAAAACTCAAAACTCACACTATAGAACCCAGAATATGGCGAGAAAACCTGAAAAAGGTGGAAAATGAGAATAATCACACTCTAGGACCGAGATTTGGAAAAAAAAAATTGACAAACGTTGAAAATGAGAAAATCACACTGTAGGACCAAGAATATGCTGAGAAACCCTGAAAAACGTGGAAAATTAAAAATACATGCTGTAGGACCCAGAATATGGAGAGAAACTCTGAAAAATTAGAAAAGTAAAAAATCATACTGAAGGACACCAACTATGGCGAGAAAACCTGAAATAGGTGGAAAATGAGAAAATCACACTGTAGGACCCAGAATTACGCAAAAACTTGAAAAACGTGGAAAATGAGAAAATCACACGGCAGGACCCAGAATATGCAGAGAAACCCTGAAAAACGTGAAAATTAAAAATTCACACTGAAGAAACTGCAATATGGCAAAAAAAACATGGAAAACGTGTAAATGAGAAAATTACTCTGTAGGACACAGAATATGACCAAAAAACCTGAAAAACGTGCAATATTAAAAATTCACAATTAAGGACCCAGAGTATGCCAGAAAACCTGAAAAACGTGGAAAATTAAAAATTCACAGTGAAGGACCTGGAATATGGTGAGAAAAACTGAAAAATTAGAAAATAATATACTCACACTGAAGGACCCCAAATATGGCGAGAAAACATGAAAAAAGTAGAAAATTAAAAATTCACACTGAAGGACCCAGAATATGGCAATAAAACCTGAAAAACGAGGAAAATTAAAAACTCACACTGAAGGTCCCAGAATATGGTGAGAAAACATAAAAAAAGTAGAAAATTAAAAATTCACACTGAAGGACCCCGAATATGGTGAGAAAACCTGAAATGTGGAAAATGAGAAAATCGCACTGTATGCTGACAAACCCTGAAAAACGTGAAAATTAAAAATTCACACTGTATTACCCAGAATATGGTATGAAATACTGAAAAACCTGAAAAATTATAAATTCACAATGAAGGTCCTGGAATATGGCAAGAAAACCTGAAAAACGTGGAAGTGAGAAAATTACACAGTAGGACCCATAATATGACGAAAAAAATTGAAAAACGTGGAAAATTAAAAATTCACACTGAAGGACCCCAAATATGGCAAGAAAACCTGAAAAACGAGGCAAATTAAAAACCTGAAAAAGGTTGAAAATGAGAAAATCACACTGTGGGACCCAGAATATGGCGAGAAACCCTGAAAAAGTAGAAATTAAAAAACTCACACTGAAAGACCACGAATATGGCGAGAAAACCTGAAAAACGTGGAAATGAGAAAATCACACTGTAGGACCGAGAATATGACGAAAAAACTTGAAAAAAGTAGAAAATTAAAAATTCACACTGAAGGACCCCGAATATGGGGAGAAAACCTGAAAAAGGTGGAAAATGAGAATAATCACACTGTAGGATCAAGAATTGAGAAAAAACATGAAAAGAGTCAAAAATGGGAAAATCACACTGTAGGATCAAGAATATGCGGAGAGCTCTTCCGATCAGAGGAGCGCCGGAGCAGCTGGGGCGCAGGGTCGACTGACACTCGCCAGCTACCCACAACACCCGCCACAGGATCTTAAGACTTCTGGTGAGTGGAGCACAGCTTCTGCTCCAATCCAAGTGCTCGGGACCGGAGACTGCATTAGTTAGGGAAGCAGAAACCGGCCTGAGTAGGGCCACAGGCCTCATCCGGCCGGATCAGCGCCGGGGTAGCGAGAGCGCAGGGTTGCCTGACACCCGCCAGCTACCCACGACCCCCGCCGCAGGATTTTGGGACTGCTGGTGAGTGGAACACAGCTTCTGCTCAAGTCCAATCACGCGGGACCTGAGACTGCTCTGGTTGGGGAGAGAGAAATCCGGCCTACATAGGGCCACAACCCTCTTCCGGTCAGAAAAGCACCGGGGCAGCTGGGGCGCAGGGTCGGCTGACACTCGACAGCTACCCACAACACCCGCCACAGGATCTTAAGACTTCTGGTGAGTGGAGCACAGCTTCTGCTCCAATCCAATTGTGCGGGACCTGAGACTGCATTAGTTAGGGAAGCAAAAACCGGCCTGAGTAGGGCCACAGGCCTCATCCGGCCGGATCAGCGCCGGGGTAGCGGGAGAGAAGGGTTGCCTGACACCCGCCAGCTACCCACGACCCCCGCCGCAGGATTTTGGGACTGCTGGTGAGTGGAACACAGCTTCTGCTCCAATCTTTAAACAGTGACAACGATAACAACTAACCCCAGAGATTACTAGATGGCGAAAGGTAAACGTAATAATCTTACTAACAGAAACCAAGACCACTCACCATCATCAGAACCCAGCACCCCCACTTCGCCCAGTCCAGGGCACCCCAACACACCGGAAAAGCTAGACACGGATTTAAAAGCATATCTCCTGATGATGATAGAGGACTTCAAGAAGGACTTTAATAACACACTTAAAGAAATGCAGGAGAACACTGCTAAACAGGCAGAAGACAATAAAGAGGAAGCACAAAAATCCCTTAAAGAATTGCAGGAGACCACTGCTAAAGAGTTACAAATCCTTAAAGAAAAACAGGATAACATAATCAAACAGGTAGAAGTCCTTACAGAAAAACAGGAAAACACATCCAAACAGATGATGGAAATGAACAAAACCATACTAGACCTAAAAAGGGAAGTAGACACAATAAAGAAAACCCAAAATGAGGCAACACTGGAGATAGAAACCCTAGGAAAGAAATCTGGAACCATAGATACGAGCATCAGCAACAGAATACAAGAGATGGAAGAGAGAATCTCAGGTGCAGAAGATTCCATAGAGAACATCGGCACAACAATCAAGGAAAATGTAAAATGCAAAAAGATCCTAACTCAAAACATCCAAGAAATACAGGACGCAATGAGAAGACCAAACCTACGGATAATAGGAGTGGATGAGAATGAAGATTTTCAACTCAAAGGACCAGCAAACATCTTCAACAAAATTATAGAAGAAAACTTCCCAAATCTAAAGAAAGAGATGCCCATGAACATACAAGAAGCCTACAGAACTCCAAATAGACTGGACCAGAAAAGAAATACCTCCTGACACATTATAATCAGAACAACAAATGCTCTAAATAAAGATAGAATACTAAAAGCAGTAAGAGAAAAAGGCCAAGTAACATATAAAGGCAAGCCTATCAGAATTACACCAGATTTTTCACCAGAGACTATGAAAGCCAGAAGATCCTGGACGGATGTTATACAGACACTAAAAGAACACAAATTCCAGCCCAGGCTACTATACCCAGCCAAACTCTCAATTAACATAGATGGAGAAACCAAAGTATTCCACGACAAAACCAAATTCACACATTATATCTCCACGAATCCAGCCCTTCAAAGGATAATAACAGAAAAAAACCAATACAAGGACAGGAACCACGCCCTAGAAACAACAAGAAGGTAATCCCTCAACAAACCTAAAAGAAGACAGCCACAAGAACAAAATGCCAACTTTAACAACAAAAATAACAGGAAACAACAATTACTTTTCCTTAATATCTCTTAATATCAATGGACTCAACTCCCCGATAAAAAGACATAGACTAACAAACTGGCTACACAAACAAGACCCAACATTTTGCGCTTACAGGAAACTCATCTCAGAGAAAAGGATAGACACTACCTCAGAATGAAAGGCTGGAAAACAATTTTCCAAGCAAATGGCATGAAGAAACAAGCTGGAGTAGCCGTTCTGATATCTGATAAGATTGACTTCCAACCCAAAGTCATTAAAAAAGACAGGGAGGGACACTTCATACTCATCAAAGGTAAAATCCTCCAAGAGGAACTATCAATCCTGAATATCTATGCTCCAAATACAAAGGCAGCCACATTCATTAAAGAAACTTTAGTAAATCTCAAAGCACACATTGCACCTCATACAATAATAGTGGGAGACTTCAACACACCACTTTCACCAATGGACAGATCATGGAAACAGAAACTAAACAGGGACACAGAGAAACTAAGAGAAATTATGAATCAAATGGATCTGGCAGATATCTACAGAACATTCTATCCTAAAACAAAAGGATATACCTTCTTCTCAGCACCTCATGGTACCTTCTCCAAAATTGACCACATAATTGGTCACAAAGCAGGCCTCAGCAGATACAAAAATATTGAAATTGTCCCATGCATCCTATCAGATCACCATGGACTAAGGCTGATCTTCAATAACAAAATAAATAATAGAAAGCCAACCTTCACGTGGAAACTGAACAACACTCTTCTCAATGATACCTTGGTCAAGGAAGGAATAAAGAAAGAAATTAAGGACTTTTTAGAGTTCAATGAAAATGAAGCCACAACATACCCAAACTTATGGGACGCAATGAAAGCATTTCTAAGAGGAAAACTCATAGCTCTGAGTGCCTCCAAAAGGAAACTAGAGAGAGCACACATTAGCAGCTTGACAACACACCTAAAAGCACTAGAACAAAAGGAAGCAAATTCACCCAAGAGGAGTAGACGGCAGGAAATAATCAAACTCAGGGGTGAAATCAACCAAGTGGAAATAAGAAAAACTATTCAAAGAATCAACCAATCAAGGAGCTGGTTCTTTGAGAAAATCAACAAGATAGATAAACCCTTAGCCAGACTCACTAGAGGGCACAGGGAAAGCATCCTAATTAACAAAATCAGAAATGAAAAAGGAGACATAACAACAGATCCTGAAGACATCCAAAACACCATCAGATCCTTCTACCAAAGGCTATACTCAACAAAACTGGAGAACCTGGATGAAATGGAGAAGTTCCTAGACAGATACCAGGTACCAAAGTTGAATCAAGATCAGGTTAATGATCTAAACAGCCCTATATCCCCCAAAGAAATAGAAGCAGTCATTAATAGTCTCCCAACTAAAAAAAGCCCAGGACCAGATGGGTTTAGTGCAGAGTTCTATCAGACCTTCAATGAAGATCTAATCCCAGTTCTTCACAAACTATTCCACAAAATAGAAACAGAAGGTACTCTACCCAACTCCTTCTATGAAGCCACAATTACTCTGATACCTAAACCACAAAAAGACCCAACAAAGATAGAAAACTTCAGACCAATATCCCTTATGAATATTGATGCAAAAATCCTCAATAAAGTTCTTGCTAACCGAATCCAAGAACACATCAAAACAATCATCCATCCTGACCAAGTAGGTTTCATCCCAGGGATGCAGGGATGGTTCAATATACGGAAATGCATCAACGTAATCCACTATATAAACAAACTCAAAGACAAAAACCACATGGTCATCTCGTTAGATGCGGAAAAAGCATTTGACAAGATCCAACACCCATTCATGATAAAAGTCTTGGAAAGATCAGGAATTCAAGGCCCATACCTAAACATGATAAAAGCAATCTACAGCAAACCAGTAGCCAACATCAAAGTAAATGGTGAGAAGCTTGAAGCAATCCCTCTAAAATCAGGGACTAGACAAGGCTGTCCACTTTCTCCATACCTATTCAACATAGTACTTGAAGTCCTAGCCAGAGCAATTCGACAACAAAAGGAGATCAAAGGGATACAAATTGGAAAAGATGAAGTCAAAATATCACTCTTTGCAGATGATATGATAGTATATATGTGACCCTAAAAATTCCACCAGAGAACTCCTAAGCCTGATAAACAGCTTCGGTGAAGTAGCTGGATATAAAATTAACTCAAACAAATCAATGGCCTTTCTCTACACAAAGAATGAACAGGCTGAGAAAGAAATTAGGGAAACAACACCCTTCTCAATAGTCACAAATAATATAAAATATCTTGGCGTGACTCTAACTAAGGAAGTGAAAGATCTGTATAATAAAAACTTCAAGTCTCTGAAGAAAGAAATTCTAGAAGATCTCAGAAGATGGAAAGATCTCCCATGCTCATGGATTGGCAGGATCAACATTGTAAAAATGGCTATCTTGCCAAAAGCAATCTACAGATTCAATGCAATCCCCATCAAAATTCCAAATCAATTCTTCAACGAATTAGAAAGTGCAATCTGCAAATTCATCTGGAACAACAAAAAACCTAGGATAGCAAAAACTCTTCTCAAGGATAAAAGAACCTCTGGTGGAATCACCATGCCGGACCTAAAGCTCTACTACAGAGCAATTGTGATAAAAACTGCATGGTACTGGTATAGTGACAGACAAATAGACCAATGGAATAGAATTGAAGACCCAGAAATGAACCCACACACCTACGGTCACTTGATCTTCGACAAGGGAGCTAAAAACATCCAGTGGAAGAAAGACAGCATTTTCAACAAATGGTGCTGGCACAACTGGTTGTTAACATGTAGAAGAATGCGAATCAATCCATTCCTATCTCCTTGTACTAAGGTCAAGTCTAAGTGGATCAAGGAACTTCACATAAAACTAGAGACACTGAAACTTATAGAGGAGAAAGTGGGGAAAAGCCTTGAAGATATGGGCACAGGGGAAAAATTCCTGAATAGAACAGTAATGGCTTGTGCTGTAAGATCGAGAATTGACAAGTGGGACCTCATGAAACTACAAAGCTTCTGCAAGGCTAAAGACACCGTCAATAAGACAAAAAAACCACCAACAGATTGGGAAAGGATCTTCACCTATCCTAAATCAGATAAGGGACTAATATCCAATATATATAAAGAACTCAAGAAGGTGGACTCCAGAAAGTCAAATAACCCCATTAAAAAATGGGGCTCAGAACTGAACAAAGAATTCTCACCTGAGGAATACCGAATGGCAGAGAAACACCTGAAAAAATGTTCAACATCCTTAATCATCAGGGAAATGCAAATCAAAACAACCCTGAGATTCCACCTCACACCAGTCAGAATGGCTAAGATCAAAAATTCAGGTGACAGCAGATGCTGGCGAGGATGTGGAGAAAGAGGAACACTCCTCCATTGTTGGTGGGATTGCAAGCTTGTACAACCACTCTGGAAATCAGTCTGGCGGTTCCTCAGAAAATTGGACATAGTACTACCGGAGGATCCAGCAATACCTCTCCTGGGCATATATCCAGAAGATGTCCCAACCGGTAAAAAGGACACATGCTCCACTATGTTCATAGCAGCCCTATTTATAATAGCCAGAAGCTGGAAAGAACCCAGATGTCCCTCAACAGAGGAATGGATACAGAAATTATGGTACATTTACACAATGGAGTACTACTCAGCTATTAAAAAGAATGAATTTATGAAATTCCTAGCCAAATGGATGGACCTGGAGGGCATCATCTTGAGTGAAGTAACACAATCACAAAAGAACTCACACAATATGTATTCACTGATAAGTGGATATTAGCCCAAAACTTAGGATACCCAAGATATAAGATACAATTTGATAAACGCATGAAACTCAAGAAGAATGAAGACCAAAGTGTGGACACTGTGCACCTTCTTAAAATTGGGAACAAAACACCCAGGGAAGGAGTTACAGAGACAAAGTTCGTAGCTGTGATGAAAGGATGGCCCATTTAGAGACTGCCGTATCCAGGGATCCATCCCATAATCAGCTTCTAAAAGCTGACACCATTGCATACACTAGCAAGATTTTGCTGAAAGGACCCAAATATAGCTGTCTCTTGTGAGACGATGCCGGGGCCTAGCAAACACAGGAGTGGATGTTCACAGTCAGCTATTGGATGTATCACAGGGCTCCCAATGGAGAAGCTAGAGAAAGTACCCAAGGAGCTAAAGGGATCTGCAACCCTATTGTTGGAACAACATGATGTACTAACCAGAACCCCGGAGCTCTTGTCTCTAGCTGCATATGTATCGAAAGATGGCCTAGAAGCCAACAATGGAAAGAGAGGCCCATTGGACTTGCAAACTTTATATGCCCCAATATAGGGGAATGCCAGGGCCAAAGAATGGGAATGGATGGGTAGGGAAGTGGGGGGCGCTATGGGGGATTTTTGGGATAGCATTGGAAATGTAATTGAGGAAAATATGTAATAAAAATATTAAAAATCAAAAAAAATATGCCGAGAAACACTGAAAAACGTGGAAAATTATTAATACACGCTGTAGGACCCAGAATATGGTGAGAAACCCTGAAAAAAGTAGAAAATTAAAAACTCACACTGGAGGATCCCAAATATGGTAAGAAAAACTGAAAAGAGTAGAAAATTAAAAATTCACACTGAAGAACCCCGAATATGGCGAGAAAACCTGAAAAATGTAGAAAATTAAAAACTTACACTGTCAGACCCAGAATATGGCAAGAAACCCTGAAAAAAGTAGAAAATTAAAAAGTCACAGTGAAGGACCCCAAATATGGCGAGAAAACCTGAAAAAGGTGGAAAATGAGAAAATCACACTGTAGGACTCAGAATTATGAAAAAACTTGAAAAACGTGGAAAAAGAGAAAATCACACTGCAGGACACAGAATATGCGGAGAAACCCTGAAAAACATGAAAATTAAAAATTCTAACTGTCGGACCCAGATTATGGCAAGAAACCAAAAAACAAGTGGAAAATTAAAATTTCACACTGTATTACCCAGAATATGCCGAGAAATACTGAAAAACGTGGAAAATTAAAATTCACATAGAAGGACCTGGAATATGGCAAGAAAAACTGAAAAAGGTGGAAAATGAGAAAATCACACTGTAGGACCCAGAATATGCTGAGAAACCCTGAAAACGTGGAAAATTAAAAATATACGCTGTTGGACCCAGAATATGTCGAGAAACACTGAAAAATTAGAAAAGTAAAAAATCACACGGAAGGACCCCAAATATGGCGAGAAAACCTGAAAAGTTGAAAAATGAGAAAATCACACTGTAGGCCCCAGAATTATGAAAAAACTTGAAAAACGTGGAAAATGAGAAAATCACACTGCAGGACCCAAAATATGACGAAAAACACTTGAAAAACGTGGAAAATTAAAAATACACGCTCAAGGACACAGAATATTTTGAGAAATCCTGAAAAATTAGAAAATTATACACTTACACTGAAGGACCCCAAATATGGAGAGAGCACCTGAAAAAAGTAGAAAATTAAAAATTCACACTGAAGGACCCAGAATTGTGAAAGAACTTGAAAAACATCGAAAATGAGAACATCACACTGTAGGACCCAGAATATGCCTAGAAACCCTGAAAACATGGAAAATTAAAAATACACGCTGTAGGACCCACAATATGGCAAGAAACCCTGAAAAAAATAGAAAAGTACAAACTCACACTGAAGGACCCCAAATATGGCTAGAAAACCTGAAAATGTGAAAAATGAGAAAATCACACTGCAGAACCCAGAATATGCCGAGAAACCCTGAAAAACGTGAAAATTAAAAATTCACACTGTTGGACACAGAATATGGCGAGAAATACTGAAAAACGTGGAAAATTTAAAATTCACACTGAAGGTCCTGGAATATGTCAAGAAAAGCTAAAAAACGTTGATAAGAGAAAAATCACACTGTAGGACCCAGAATATGACAGAAAAACCTGAAAAACGTGGAAAATTAAAAATTAACTCTAAAGTGCCCGGCATATGGCGAGAAAACCTGAAAAACGAGGAAAACTCAAAACTCACGCTGTAGGACACAGAATATGTCGAGAAACCCTGAAAAATTAGAAAATTAAAAACTCACACTGAAGAACCCCAAATATGGCGAGAGAACCTGAAAAATGTAGAAAATTAAAAATTCACACTGAAGGACCCAGAACATGGCAATAACACCTGAAAAACGAGGAAAATTCAAAACTCACTATGTAGGACCCAGAATATGGCAAGAAAAGCTGAAAAAGGAGGAAAACTCAAAACTCACACTGTAGAACCCAGAATATGGCGAGAAAAGCTGAAAAAGGTGGAAAACAAGAATAATCACACTGTAGGACCGAGATTTGGAAAAAAAATTGAAAAACGTCGAAAATGAGAAAATCACACTGTAGGACCCAGAATATGCTGAGAAACCCTGAAAAACGTGGAAAATTAAAAATACACGCTGTAGGACCCAGAATATGGCTAGAAACCCTGAAAAAAGTAGAAAATTACAAACTCACACTGAAGACCCCTAATATGTCGAAAAATCCTGAAAAAGGTGGAAAATGAGAAAATCACTCTGTAGGACCAGAATTGGGAAAAAACCTGAAAAATGTCGTAAATGAGAAAAATCACACTGTAGGACCCAGAATATGACAAAAAAAAACCCTGAAAAACGTGAAAATTAAAAATACACGCTGTAGGACAGAGAATATGCGGAGAAACCCTGAATAACGTAAAAATTAACGATTCACACTGTTGACAAAGAATATGGCGAGAAACCATGAAAAAAGTGGAAAATTAAAAATTCACACTGTATTACGCAAAATATGGAAAGAAATACTGAAAAACGTGAAAATTAAAAATTCACACTGAAGGACCTGGAATATGGCAAGAAAACCTGAAAAACGTGGCAATGAGAAAATCACACTGTAGGTCCCAGAATA
Organism: Mus caroli; assembly: GCF_978045245.1. Classification (NCBI taxonomy): domain Eukaryota; kingdom Metazoa; phylum Chordata; class Mammalia; order Rodentia; family Muridae; genus Mus; species Mus caroli. The sequence continues at coordinate 10,238 of NW_028227699.1, read as the reverse complement.
TGACGAAAAAACCTGAAAAACGTAGAAAACTAAAAATTCACACTGAAGGACCCAGAATATGTAGAGATAACCTGAAAAACAAGGAAAAATTAAAAACTCACACTGAGGACCCAGAGTATGGCGAGAAAACCTGAAAAAAGTAGAAAATTAAAAATTCACACTGAAGGACCCCGAATATGGCCAGAAAAACTGAAAAAGGTGGAAAATGACAATAATCACACTGTAGACCCAGAATTGCGAAAAACTTGAAAAGCGTCGAAAATGAGAAAATCACACTGTAGGACCCATAATGTGCCGAGAAACCCTGAAAACGTGGTAAATTAAAAATATACGGTGTAGGACCCAGATATGGCGAGAAACCCTGAAAAAGTAGAAAATTAAAAACTCACAGTGAAATACCCCAAGAATTGCGAAAAAACTTGAAAATCGTGGAAAATGAGAAAATCACACTGCTGGACCCAGAATATGCCAATAAACCCTGAAAAACGTGAAAATTAAAAATCCACACTGTTGGACACAGAATATGGCAAGAATCATGAAAAAAGTGGAAAATTAAAAATTCACACTGAAGGACCCTGATATGGCAAGAAAACCTGAAAAACAAGGAAAATTCAAAACTCACACTATAGGACCGAGAATATGGCGAGAAATATTGAAAAGGATGGAAAATGAGAATAATCACACTATAAAACCCAGATTTGGAAAAAAAAATCAAAAAACGTCGAAAATGAGAAAATCACACTGTAGGACCCAGAATATGCCTAGAAACCCTGAAAACATGGAAAATTAAAAATATATGCTTTAGAACCCAGAATATGTCGAGAAACACTGAAAAATTAGAAAAGTAAGAAATCACACGGAAGGACACCAAATATGGCGAGAAAACCTGAAAAAGTTGAAAAATGAGAAAATCACACTGTAGGACCCAGAATTATGAAAAAACTTGAAAAACGTGGAAAATGAGAAAAATACACTGCAGGACCCAGAATATGACGAAAAAAAACTTGAAGAACGTGGAAAATTAAAAATACACGCTCTAGGACACAGAATATGTTGAAAAATCCTGAAAAAATAGAAAATCATAAACTAACACTGAAGGATCCCAAATATGGAGAGAGAACCTAAAAAAAGTAGAAAATTAAAAATTCACACTGAAGGACCCAGAATTGCGAAAGAACTTGAAAAACATCGAAAATGAGAAAATCACACTGTAGGACCCAGGATATGCCGAGAAACCCTGAAAACATGGAAAATTAAAAATACACGCTGTAGGACCCAGAATATGACGGAAAACCTGAAAATCATGGAAAATTAAAAATTAACACTAAAGAGCCAGGCATATGGCGAGAAAACATGAAAAAAGAGGAAAACTCAAAACTCACGCTGTAAGACACAGAATATGTTGAGAAACCCTGAAAAATTAGAAAATTAAAAACTCACACTGAAGAACCCCAAATATGGCGAGAGAACCTGAAAAATGTAGAAAATTAAAAATTCACAGTGAAAGACCCAGAACATGGCAATAAAACCTGAAAAACGAGGAAAATTCAAAACTCACTATGTAGGACCCAGAATATGGCAAGAAAAGCTGAAAAAGGAGGAAAACTCAAAACTCACACTGTAGAACCCAGAATATGGCGAGAAAACCTGAAAAAGGTGGAAAATGAGAATAATCACACTATAGGACCGAGATTTGGAAAAAAAAATTGAAAAAACGTCGAAAATGAGAAAATCACACTGTAGGACCCAGAATATGCTGAGAAACCCTGAAAAACGTGGAAAATTAAAAATACACTCTGTAGGACCCAGAATTATGCAAAAACTTGAAAAACGTAGAAAATGAGAAAATCACACGGCAGGACCCAGAATATGCAGAGAAAACCTGAAAAACGTGAAAATTAAAAATTCACACTGTCGGACACAGAATATGTCGAGAAATACTGAAAAAATGTGGAAAATTAAAAATACACGCTGTAGGACCCAGAATATGGCTAGAACCCTAAAAAAAGTAGAAAATTACAAACTCACACTGAAGGACCCCTAATATGGCGAGAAATCCTGAAAAAGGTGGAAAATGAGAAAATCACTCTGTAGGACCCAGAATTGGGAAAAAACCTGAAAAATGTCATAAATGAGAAAAATCACACTGTAGGACCCAGAATATGACAGAAAAACCTGAAAAACGTGGAAAATTAAAAATTAACTCTAAAGTGCCTGGCATATGGCGAGAAAACCTGAAAAACGAGGAAAACTCAAAACTCACACTGTAGGACACAGAATATGTCCAGAAACCCTGAAAAATTAGAAAATTAAAAACTCACACTGAAGATCCCCAAATATGGCGAGAGAACCTTAAAAATGTAGAAAATTAAAAATTCACACTGAAGGACCCAGAACATGGCAAAAAAACCTGAAAAACGAGGAAAATTCAAAACTCACTATGTAGGACCCAGAATATGGCAAGAAAAGCTGAAAAAGGAGGAAAACTCAAAACTCACACTGTAGAACCCAGAATATGGCGAGAAAACCTGAAAAAGGTGGAAAATGAGAATAATCACACTGTAGGACAGAGATTTGGAAAAAAAATTGAAAAACGTCGAAAATGAGAAAATCCACACTGTAGGACCCAGAATATGCTGAGAAACCCTGAAAAACGTGAATATTAAAAATACATGCTGTAGGACCCAGATATGGCTAGAAACCCTGAAAAAAGTAGAAAATTACAAACTAACACTGAAGACCCCTAATATGTTGAGAAATCCTGTAAAAGGTGGAAAATGAGAAAATCACTCTGTAGGACCCAGAATTGGGAAACAACCTGAAAAATGTCGTAAATGAGAAAAATCACACTGTAGGACACAGAATATGACAAAAAAAAAAAACCCTGAAAAACGTGGAAAATTAAAAATACACGCTGTAGGACAGAGAATATGCTGAGAAACCCTGAATAAGGTGAAATTAACGATCACACTGTTGGACAAAGAATATGGCGAGAAACCATGAAAAAAGTGGAAAATTAAAAATTCACACTGTATTACGCAAAATATGGAAAGAAATACTGAAAAACGTGAAAATTAAAAATTCACACTGAAGGACCTGGAATATGGCAAGAAAACCTGAAAAACGTGGCAATGAGAAAATCACACTGTAGGTCCCAGAATATGACGAAAAAACCTGAAAAACTTAGAAAACTAAAAATTCACACTGAAGGACCCAGAATATGTAGAGATAACCTGAAAAACAAGGAAAATTAAAAACTCACACTGAGGGACCCAGAATATGGCGAGAAAACCTGAAAAAAGTAGAAAATTTAAAATTCACACTGAAGGACCCCGAATATGCCAGAAAAACTGAAAAAAGGTGGAAAATGACAATAATCACACTGTAGGACCCAGAATTGCGAAAAAACTTGCAAAGCGTCGAAAATGAGAAAATCACACTGTAGGACACATAATGTGCCGAGAAACCCTGAAAACGTGGTAAATTAAAAATACACGGTGTAGGACCCAGAATATGGCGAGAAACCCTGAAAAAGTAGAAAATTAAAAACTCACAGTGAAGTACCCCAAGAATTGCGAAAAAACTTGAAAATCGTGGAAAATGAGAAAATCACACTGCTGGACCCAGAATATTCTGATAAACCCTGAAAAACGTGAAAATTAAAAATCCACACTGTCAGACACAGAATATGGCAAGAATCATGAAAAAGTGGAAAATTAAAAATTCACACTGAAGGACCCCTCATATGGCAAGAAAACCTGAAAAACAAGGAAAATTCAAAACTCACACTATAGGACCGAGAATATGGCGAGAAATCCTGAAAAAGATGGAAAATGAGAATAATCACACTATATAAACCAGATTTGGAAAAAAAATGAAAAACGTCGAAAATGAGAAAATCACACTGTAGGACCCAGAATATGCCTAGAAACCCTGAAAACATGGAAAATTAAAAATATACGCTGTAGAACCCAGAATATGTCGAGAAACACTGAAAAATTAGAAAAGTAACAAATCACAGGGAAGGACCCCAAATATGGCGAGAAAACCTGAAAAAGTTGAAAAATGAGAAAATCACACTGTAGGACCCAGAATTATGAAAAACTTGAAAAACGTGGAAAATGAGAAAAATTCACTGCAGGACCCAGAATATGACGAAAAAAAAACTTGAAGAACGTGGAAAATTAAAAATACACGCTCTAGGACACAGAATATGTTGAGAAATCCTGAAAATTAGAAAATCATAAACTTACACTGAAGGATCCTAAATATGGAGAGAGAACCCTGAAAAAAGTAGAAAATTAAAAATTCACACTGAAGGACACCGAATATGGCCAGAAAAACTGAAAAACGTGGAAAATGAGAATAATCACACTATAGGACCAAGAATTGCGAAAAAACTTGAAAAGCGTCGAAATGAGTAAATCACATTGTAGGACCCATAATGTGCCGAGAAACCCTGAAAACGTGAAAATTAAAAATTCACACTATTGGACACAGAATATGGCGAGAAATACTGAAAAACGTGGAAAATTTAAAATTCACACTGAAGGTCCTGGAATATGTCAAAAAAGCTGAAAAACGTGGAAATGAAAAAAATCACACTGTAGGACCCAGAATATGACAGAAAAACCTGAAAAACGTGGAAAATTAAAAATTAACTCTAAAGTGCCCGGCATATGGCGAGAAAAACCTGAAAAACGAGGAAAACTCAAAACTCACGCTGTAGGACACAGAATATGTCGAGAAACCCTGAAAAATTAGAAAATTAAAAACTCACACTGAAGAAACCCAAATATGGCGAGAGAACCTGAAAAATGTAGAAAATAAAAAATTCACACTGAAGGACCCAGAACATGGCAATAACACCTGAAAAACGAGGAAAATACAAAACTCACTATGTAGGACCCAGAATATGGCAAGAAAACCTGAAAAAGGAGGAAAACTCAAAACTCACACTGTAGAACCCAGAATATGGCCAGAAAACCTGAAAAAGGTGAAAATGAGAATAATCACACTCTAGGACCGAGATTTGGAAAAAAAAATTGACAAACGTTGAAAATGAGAAAATCACACTGTAGGACCCAGAATATGCTGAGAAACCCTGAAAAACGTGGAAAATTAAAAATACACGCTGTAGGACCCAGAATATGGAGAGAAACCCTGAAAAATTAGAAAAGTAAAAAATCATACTGAAGGACCCCAACTATGGCGAGAAAACCTGAATAGGTGAAAAATGAGAAAATCACACTGTCGGACCCAGAATTACGCAAAAACTTGAAAAACGTGGAAAATGAGAAAATCACACTGCAGGACCCAGAATATGCAGAGAAACCCTGAAAAACGTGAAAATTAAAAATTCACACTGTTGGACACAGAATATGGCGAGAAATACTGAAAAACGTGGAAAATTAAAAATACACGCTGTAGGACCCAGAATATGGCTAGAAACCCTGAAGAAAGTAGAAAATTACAAACTCACACTGAAGGACCCCTAATATGGCGAGAAATCCTGAAAAAGGTGGAAAATGAGAAAATCACTCTGTAGGACCCAGAATTGGGAAAAAACCTGAAAAATGTCGTAATTGAGAAAAATCACACTGTAGGACCCAGAATATGACGAAAAACCCTGAAAACATGGAAAATTAAAAATGCACGCTGCAGGACACAGAATATGCCTAGAAACCCTGAATAACGTGAAAATTAACGATTCACACTGTCGGACAAAGAATATGGCGAGAAACCATGAAAAAGTGGAAAATTAAAAATTCACAACTGTATTATGCAAAATATGGAAAGAAATACTGAAAAACGTGAAAATTAAAAATTCACACTGAAGGACCTGGAATATGGCAAGAAAACCTGAAAAACGTGGAAATGAGAAAATCACACTGTAGGTCCCAGAATATGACGAAAAAACCTGAAAAAAGTAGAAAATTAAAAATTCACACTGAAGGACCCAGAATATGTAGAGATAACCTGAAAAACGAGGAAAAATTAAAAATTCACACCGAGGGACCCAGAATATGGCGAGAAAACCTGAAAAAAGTAGAAAATTAAAAATTCACACTGAAGGACCCCGAATATGGCCAGAAAAACTGAAAAAGGTGGAAAATGACAATAATCACACTGTAGGACCCAGAATTGCGAAAAAACTTGAAAAGCGTCGAAAATGAGAAAATCACACTGTAGGACCCATAATGTGCCGAGAAACCCTGAAAACGTGGTAAATTAAAAATACACGGTGTAGGACCCAGAATATGGTAAGAAACCCTGAAAAAGTAGAAAATTAAAATCTCAGAGTGAAGTACCCAAAGAATTGCGAAAAAACTTGAAATCGTGGAAAATGAGAAAATCACACTGCTGGACCCAGAATATGCCGATAAACCCTGAAAAACGTGAAAATTAAAAATTCACATTGTCGGACACAGAATATGGCAAGAATCATGAAAAAAGTGGAAAATTAAAAATTCACACTGTATTACCCAGTATATGGCGAGAAATATTGAAAACGTGGAAAATTAAAAAATCACACTGAAGTACCCCTTATATGGCAAGAAAACCTGAAAATCAAGGAAAATTCAAAACTCACACTAAAGGACCCAGAATATGGTGAGAAATACTAAAAAAAAAAGATGGAAATGAGAATAATCACACTATAGAATCCAGATTTGGAAAAAAAAAATTGAAAAACGTCGAAAATGAGAAAATCACACTGTAGGACCCAGAATATGCCGAGAAACCCTGAAAACATGGAAAATTAAAAATACACGCTGTAGGACCCAGAATATGGCGAGAAACCCTGAAAAAAGTAGAAAATTACAACTCACAATGAAGGACCCCAAATATGGCTAGAAAACCTGAAAAATGTGGAAAATGAGAAAATCACACTGCAGGACCCAGAAAATGCCAAGAAACCCTGAAAAACGTGAAAATTAAAAATTCACACTGTTGGACACAGAATATGGCGAGAAATACTGAAAAACGTGGAAAATTTAAAATTCACACTGAAGGTCCTGGAATATGTCAAGAAAAGCTGAAAAAGGTGGAAATGAGAAAAATCAAACTGTAGGACCCATAATATGACGGAAAAAACATGAAAAACGAGGAAAATTAAAAATTAACACTAAAGTGCCTGGCATATGGCGAGAAAACCTAAAAAATGAGGAAAACTCAAAACTCACGCTGTAGGACACAGAATATGTCGAGAAACCCTGAAAAATTAGAAAATTAAAAACTCACACTGAAGAAACCCAAATATGGCGAGAGAACATGAAAAATGTAGAAAATTAAAAATTCACACTAAAGGACCCAGAACATCGCAATAAAACGTGAAAAATGAGGAAAAATCAAAACTCACTATGTAGGACCCAGAATATGGCAAGAAAACCTGAAAAAGGAGGAAAACTCAAAACTCACACTGTAGAACCCAGAATATGGCCAGAAAACCTGAAAAAGGTGGAAAATGAGAATAATCACACTCTAGGACCGAGATTTGGAAAAAAAAAATTGACAAACGTTGAAAATGAGAAAATCACACTGTAGGACCCAGAATATGCTGAGAAACCCTGAAAAACGTGGAAAATTAAAAATACACGCTGTAGGACCCAGAATATGGAGAGAAACCCTGAAAAATTAGAAAGTAAAAAATCATACTGAAGGACCCCAACTATGGCGAGAAAACCTGAAATAGGTGAAAAATGAGAAAATCACACTGTCGGACCCAGAATTACGCAAAAACTTGAAAAACGTGGAAAATGAGAAAATCACACTGCAGGACCCAGAATATGCAGAGAACCCTGAAAAACGTGAAAATTAAAAATTCACACTGTTGGACACAGAATATGGCGAGAAATACTGAAAAACGTGGAAAATTAAAAATACACGCTGTAGGACCCAGAATATGGCTAGAAACCCTGAAGAAAGTAGAAAATTACAAACTCACACTGAAGGACCCCTAATATGGCGAGAAATCCTGAAAAAGGTGGAAAATGAGAAAATCACTCTGTAGAACCAGAATTGGGAAAAAACCTGAAAAATGTCGTAATTGAGAAAAATCACACTGTAGGACCCAGAATATGACGAAAAACCCTGAAACATGGAAAATTAAAAATGCACGCTGCAGGACACAGAATATGCCTAGAAACCCTGAATAACGTGAAAATTAACGATTCACACTGTCGGACAAAGAATATGGCGAGAAACCATGAAAAAAGTGGAAAATTAAAATTCACAACTGTATTATGCAAAATATGGAAAGAAATACTGAAAAACGTGAAAATTAAAAATTCACACTGAAGGACCTGGAATATGGCAAGAAACCTGAAAAACGTGGAAATGAGAAAATCACACTGTAGGTCCAGAATATGACGAAAAAACCTGAAAAAGTAGAAAATTAAAAATTCACACTGAAGGACCCAGAATATGTAGAGATAACCTGAAAAACGAGGAAAATTAAAAATTCACACTGAGGGACCCAGAATATGGCGAGAAAACCTGAAAAAAAGTAGAAAATTAAAAAATCACACTGAAGTACCCCTTATATGGCAAGAAAACCTGAAAATCAAGGAAAATTCAAAACTCACATTAAGGACCCCAGAATATGGTGAGAAATACTAAAAAAAAAGATGGAAAATGAGAATAATCACACTATAGAATCCAGATTTGGAAAAAAAAATTGAAAAACGTCGAAAAATTGAAAAACGTCGAAAATGAGAAAATCACACTGTAGGACCAGAATATGCCGAGAAACCCTGAAAACATGGAAAATTAAAAATACACGCTGTAGGACCCAGAATATGGCGAGAAACCCTGAAAAAAGTAGAAAATTACAAACTCACAATGAAGGACCCCAAATATGGCTAGAAAACCTGAAAAATGTGGAAAATGAGAAAATCACACTGCAGGACCCAGAAAATGCCAAGAAACCCTGAAAACGTGAAAATTAAAAATTCACACTGTTGGACACAGAATATGGCGAGAAATACTGAAAAACGTGGAAAATTTAAAATTCACACTGAAGGTCCTGGAATATGTCAAGAAAAGCTGAAAAAGGTGGAAATGAGAAAAATCAAACTGTAGGACCCATAATATGACGGAAAAACATGAAAAACGAGGAAAATTAAAAATTAACACTAAAGTGCCTGGCATATGGCGAGAAAACCTAAAAAATGAGGAAAACTCAAAACTCACGCTGTAGGACACAGAATATGTCGAGAAACCCTGAAAAATTAGAAAATTAAAAACTCACACTGAAGAAACCCAAATATGGCGAGAGAACATGAAAAATGTAGAAAATTAAAAATTCACACTAAAGGACCCAGAACATCGCATAAAACGTGAAAAATGAGGAAAAATCAAAACTCACTATGTAGGACCCAGAATATGGCAAGAAAACCTGAAAAGGAGGAAAACTCAAAACTCACACTGTAGAACCCAGAATATGGCCAGAAAACCTGAAAAAGGTGGAAAATGAGAATAAACACACTCTAGGACCGAGATTTGGAAAAAAAAAAATTGACAAACGTTGAAAATGAGAAAATCACACTGTAGGACCCAGAATATGCTGAGAAACCCTGAAAAACGTGGAAAATTAAAAATACACGCTGTAGGACCCAGAATATGGAGAGAAACCCTGAAAAATTAGAAAAGTAAAAAATCATACTGAAGGACCCCAACTATGGCGAGAAAACCTGAAATAGGTGAAAAATGAGAAAATCACACTGTCGGACCCAGAATTACGCAAAAACTTGAAAAACGTGGAAAATGAGAAAATCACACTGCAGGACCCAGAATATGCAGAGAAACCCTGAAAAACGTGAAAATTAAAAATTCACACTGTTGGACACAGAATATGGCGAGAAATACTGAAAAACGTGGAAAATTAAAAATACACGCTGTAGGACCCAGAATATGGCTAGAAACCCTGAAGAAAGTAGAAAATTACAAACTCACACTGAAGGACCCCCTAATATGGCGAGAAATCCTGAAAAGGTGGAAAATGAGAAAATCACTCTGTAGAACCCAGAATTGGGAAAAAACCTGAAAAAATGTCGTAATTGAGAAAAATCACACTGTAGGACCCAGAATATGACGAAAAACCCTGAAAACATGGAAAATTAAAAATGCACGCTGCAGGACACAGAATATGCCTAGAAACCCTGAATAACGTGAAAATTAACGATTCACACTGTCGGACAAAGAATATGGCGAGAAACCATGAAAAAAGTGGAAAATTA
>NW_028227698.1:62500-89641 GCF_978045245.1 Mus caroli | reverse complement strand
TCACACTGAAGAAACTGCAATATGGCAAAAAAAACATGGAAAACGTGTAAATGAGAAAATTACTCTGTAGGACACAGAATATGACCCAAAAACCTGAAAAACGTGCAATATTAAAAATTCACAATTAAGGACCCAGAGTATTCCAGAAAACCTGAAAAACGTGGAAAATTAAAAATTCACAGTGAAGGACCTGGAATATGGTGAGAAAAACTGAAAAATTAGAAAATAAAAAACTCACACTGAAGGACCCCAAATATGGCGAGAAAACATGAAAAAAGTAGAAAATTAAAAATTCACACTGAAGGACCCAGAATATGGCAATAAAACCTGAAAAAATGAGGAAAATTAAAAACTCACACTGAAGGACCCAGAATATGGTGAGAAAACATAAAAAAAAGTAGAAAATTAAAAATTCACACTGAAGGACCCCGAATATGGTGAGAAAACCTGAAATGTGGAAAATGAGAAAATCGCACTGTATGCTGACAAACCCTGAAAAACGTGAAAATTAAAAATTCACACTGTATTACCCAGAATATGGTATGAAATACTGAAAAACCTGAAAAATTATAAATTCACAATGAAGGTCCTGGAATATGGCAAGAAAACCTGAAAAACCTGGAAGTGAGAAAATTACACAGTAGAACCAGAATATGACGAAGAAACCTGAAAAACGTGGAAAATTAAAAATTCACACTGAATGACCCGGATATAGAGAGCAAAACTGAAAAACGAGGAAAAATAAAATCGCACACTGAAGGACCCAGAATATGACGAGAAAACCTGAAAAACCTGGAAAATTAAATATTCACACTGTAGGACCCAGAATATGGCGAAAAAACACTGAAAATATTGAAAATTAAAAATTCACACTATAGGACCAGAATATGGCAAGAAACCTTGAAAAACGTGGAAAATTAAAAATTCACACTGTATTACCCAGAATATGGCTAGAAATACTGAAAAACGTGGAAAATTAAAAATTCACACTGAAGGACCTGGAATATGGTAGGAAAATCTGAAAAACGTGGAAATGAGAAAATCACACTGTAGGACCAAGGATATGACAAAAAAAAAACCCTGAAAAACGTGGAAAATTAAAAAATCACAATGAAGGACTCCGACTATGGCAAGAAAACCTGAAAAAGGTTGAAAATGAGAATAATCACACTTTAGGACCCAGAAATGCTAAAAAAAACTTTAAAATCTTCGAAAATGAGAAAATCACACTCTAGGACCCAGAATATGCCGAGAAACCCTGAAAAAAGTAGAAAATTACAAACTCACACTGAATAACCCCAAATATGGCGAGAAAACCTGAAAAAGAAGGAAAATGAGAAAATCACACTGTAGGACCCAGAATTATGAAAAAACTTGAAAAACCTGGAAAAGTAAAAATTAACACTGAAGAACCCGGAATATGGTGATGAAACCTAAAATCGAGGAAAATTTAAAACTCAAACTGTAGACCAGGAAATATGGTCAGAAACACTGAAAAATGGAGAAAATGAAAAATTCACACTGTAGGACCCAGAATATGGCGAGAAACCCTGAAATAAGTAGAAAAATAAAAACTCTCACTGAAGGACCTGGAATATGTCGAGAAACCCTGAAAAAGGTGGAAAATGAGAAAATTACATGGTAAGACCCAGAAATGTGGAAAAACTCGGAAAAAGTGGAAAATGTGAAAATCACACTATAGTACCCAGAATGTGCCTAGAAACACTGAAAAACATGAAAAATTAAAAATACACGCATTAGGACCCAGAATATGTTGAGAAACCCTGAAAAATTAGAAAATTAAAAACCCACACTGAAGGATCCCGAATATGATGAAAAAAACCTGAAAAACGTGGAAATGAGAAAATCACACTGTAGGACCGAGAATATGACGAAAAAACTTGAAAAACGTGGAAAATTAAAAATTCACACTGAAGGACCCATATATGGCGAGAAAACCTGAAAAAAGTAGAAAATTAAAAATTCACACTGAAGGACCCCGAATATGGGGAGAAAACCTGAAAAAGGTGGAAAATAAGAATAATCACACTGTAGGATCAAGAATTGAGAAAAAACATCAAAAAAGTCAAAAATGAGAAAATCACACTGTAGGATCAAGAATATGCCGAGAAACACTGAAAAACGTGGAAAATTATTAATACACGCTGTAGGACCCAGAATATGGCGAGAAACCCTGAAAAAAGTAGAAAATTAAAAACTCACACTGGAGGATCCCAAATATGGTAAGAAAAACTGAAAAGAGTAGAAAATTAAAAATTCACACTGAAGAACCCCGAATATGGCGAGAAAACCTGAAAAATGTAGAAAATTAAAAACTTGCACTGTCAGACCCAGAATATGGCAAGAAACTCTGAAAAAAGTAGAAAATTAAAAAGTCACAGTGAAGGACCCCAAATATGGCGAGAAAACCTGAAAAAGGTGGAAAATGAGAAAATCACACTGTAGGACTCAGAATTATGAAAAAACTTGAAAAACGTGGAAAAAGAGAAAATCACACTGCAGGACACAGAATATGCCGAGAAACCCTGAAAAACATGAAAATTAAAAATACTAACTGTCGGACCCAGATAATGGCGAGAAACCAAAAAACAAGTGGAAAATTAAAATTTCACACTGTATTACCCAGAATATGCCGAGAAATACTGAAAAACGTGGAAAATTAAAATTCACATAGAAGGACCTGGAATATGGCAAGAAAACCTGAAAAAGGTGGAAAATGAGAATAATCACACTGTAGGACCCAGAATATGCCAAGAAACCCTGGAAAACGTGGAAAATTAAAAATTCACACTGAAGGACCTTGAATATGGAGAGAAAACCTGAAAAACGAGGAAAATTAAAAACTCACACTGAAGGACCCAGAATATGGCAAGAAAACCTGAGGAACGTGGAAATGAGAAAATCACACTGTAGGACCCAGAATATGGCGGGAAAACCAGAAAAACGTGAAAAATTTAAATTTCATACTGTAGGATGCAGAATATGTTGAGAAACACTGAAAAAAGCAAAAAATTAAAATCTCACACAGAAGGACCCCAAATATGGCGAGAAAATCTGATAAAGGTGGAAAATGAGAAAATCACACTGTAGGACCCAGAATTGCGAAAAAACTTGAAAAACGTCGAAAATGAGAAAATCATACTGTAGGACCCAGTATATGCAGAGAAACCCTGAAAAACGTGCAAAATTAAACATACACGCGGTAGGACCCTGAATATGGCAACAAACCCTGAAAAAGTAGAAAATTAAAAACTCACACTGAAGGACCCAGAATATGGTGAGAAAAACTGAAAAAGGTTGAAAATGAGAAAATCACACTGTAGGACCCAGTATATAACGAAAAAAACTTAAAAACGATTAAAATTAAAAATTCACACTGTAGGACCCCAAATATGGCGAGAAAACCTGAAAAAGTTGGAAAATGAGAAAATCACACTTTAGGACACAGAATTGTGAAAAAACTTGAAATAAGGGGAAAAAGAGAAAATCACACTGTAGGACCCAGAATATGACCAGAAACCCTGAAAAACATCGAAAATTAAAAATACACGCTGTAGGACCCAGAATATGGCAAGAAACCCTGAAAAAAGTAGATAATTAAAAACTCACACTGAAGGACACAGAATATGGCGAGAAACACTGAAAAATTAGAAAGATAAAAAATCACACTGAAGGACCCTAAATATGGCGAGAAAACCTTAAAAAGTTGTAAAATGAGAAAATCCCACTGTAGGACTCAGAATTACGGAAAAAAACTCAAAAAACGTGGAAAAAGAGAAAATCACTCTGCAGGACCCAGAATATGCCAAGAAACCCTGAAAATCGTGAAAATTAAAAATTCACACTGTCGGACACAGGATATGGCGAGAAACCATGAAAAAATTTGAAAATTAAAAGTTCACACTGTATTACCCAGAATATGGCAAGAAATACTAAAAAACGTGGAAAAGTAAAAATTCACACTGAAGGACCTGGAATATGGCAAGAAAACCAGAAAAACAAGGAACATTAAAAATTCAAACTGAAGGACCCAGAATATGGCGAAAAACCCTGAAAAAAGTAGAAAATTAAAAGCTCACACTGAAGGACCCCAAATATGGCGAAAAAAACCTGAAAAAGGTGGAAAATGAGAAAACCACACTGTAGGACCTAGAATTACGAAAAAACTTGAAAAACTAGGAAATTAGAAACTCACACTGAAGGACCCCGAATATGGCGAGAAAAACTGAAAAAAGGTGGAAAATGAGAAAATCACACTGTAGGACCCAGAATTGCGAAAAAACTTGAAAACGGTCGAAAATAAAAAAAAAAAAATCACACTGTAGGACCCAGAATATGCGGAGAAACCCTTGAAAAACGTGGAAAAATAAAATACACGCAGTAGGAACCAGAATATATTGAGAAACCCTGAAAAAGTAGAAAATCAAAAACTCACACTGAAGGACCCCAAATACGGGGAGAAATCCTGAAAAACGTGGAAATGAGAAAATCACACTCTAGGACCAAGAATATGACGAAAAAATCTGAAAAACGAGGAAAATTAAAAATTCACACTGAAGGACCGGGAATATGGTAAGAAAACCTGAAAAACGAGGAAAATTAAAAACACAAACTGAAGGACCCGGACGGAATATGGCGAGAAAACATGAAAAACATGGAAAATTAAATATTCACACTGAAGGACCCAGAATATGCTGAGAAAACCTGAAAAAGTTGGATAATGAGCATTTCACAGTGTAGGACACAGAACATGACGAAAAAAAACTTAAAAACGTTTAAAATTAAAAATTCACACTGTAGGACCAGAATATGGCGAGAAACCCAGAGAAACGTGGAAAATTTAAAAATCACACTGTAGGACACAGAATATGGCGATTAACCCTGTAAAAAGTAGAATATTAAAAACTCACACTGAAGTACCCCGAAAATGGCAAGAAAACCTGAAAAAGGTGGAAAATGAGAAAATCACACTGTAGGATCCAGAATTGCGAAACAAAAAACTTGAAAAATGTCAAAAATGAGAAAATCACACTGTAGGACCCAGAATAGGCCGAGTAACCCTGAAAAACGTGGAAAATTAAAAATACACGCTGTAGGACCCAGAATATGGCAAGAAACCCTGAAAGAATTAGAAAATTAAAAACTCACACTGAAGGACCCGGAATATGGCGAGAAAACCTGAAAAAGGTGGAAAATGAGAAAATCACACTGTAGGACCAGAATTGCAAAACAAAAAACTTGAAAAATATCAAAAATGAGAAAATCACACTGTAGGACCCAGAATATGCCGAGTAACCCTGAAAAACGTGGAAAATTAAAAATACATGCTGTAGGACCCAGAATATGGCGAGAAACCCTGAAAAAAGTAGAAAATTACAAACTCACACCGAAGGACCCCAAATATGGCGAGAAAACCTGAAAAAGGTGGAAAATGAGAAAATCACACTGTAGGACCCAGAATTACGAAAAAACTTTAAAAACGTGGAAAATGAGAAAATCACTCTTCAGGACCCAAAATATGCCAAGAAACCGTGAAAAACGTGAAAATTAAAAATTCACACTGTCAGACCCACATTATGGCGAGAAACCTTGAAAAAAATTGGACAATAAAAATTCACACTGTATTACCCAGAATACGGCCAGCAACCCTGAAAAAAGTAGATAACTATAAACTCACACTGATGGATGAGGATATGGCTAGAAAACATGAAAAAGGTGGAAAATGAGAAAATCACACTGCAGGACCCAGAATATGCTGAGAATCCCTGAAAATCGTGGAAAATTAAAAATTCACACTGAAGGACCCGGAATTTGGCGAGAAAACCTGAAAAACGAGGAAAATTAAAAATTCACACTGTATTACCCAAAATATGGGGAGAAATACTGAAAAACGTGGAAAATTAAAAATTCACACTGAAGGAATCAGAATATGGCGAGAAAACCTGAAAAAAACGAGGAAAATTAAAAACTCACACTGTAGGACCTAGATTATGGCGAGATAACCTGAAAAAGGTGGAAAATGAGAAAATCACATGTAGGACCCAGAATTGTGAGAAAACCTGAAAAAGGTTGAAAACGAGAAAATAACATTGCAGGAGCCAGAATATGCTGAGAAAACCTGAAAAACATTGAAAATTAAATATTCACACTATAGGACCCTGAATATGGCGAGAAACACTGAAAAAGGAAAAAAACGAGAAAATCACACTGTAATAATCAGAATATGACGAAATAACTTAAAAACGTGGAAAATTTAAAATTCACACTGTAGTACCCAGAATATGGCAAGAAAACCTTAAAAACTAAAAATTAAAAAACTCACACTGAAGGACCCCAAATATGGCGAGAAAACCTGAAAAACATGGAAATGAAAAAATCACACTGTAGAACCAGATTATGACGAATAAACCTGAAAAATGTGGAAAAATAAAAATTCACACTCAAGGACCCGGATATAGCGAGCAAAACTGAAAAACGAGGAAAATTAAAATCTCACACTGAAGGACCCAGAATATGGCGAGAAAACCTGTAAAACCTAGAAAATTAAATATTCACACTGGAGGACACAGAATATTTTGAGAAACTCTGTAAAATCTTGAAAATTAAAAATTCACTCTAAAGGACCAGAATATGGCAAGAAACATTGAAAAACGTGGAAAATTAAAAATTCACACTGAAGAACCTGGAATATGGCAAGAAAATAAGAAAAACGTGGAAATGAGAAAATCACACTGTATGACCTTGAATATGGCTAGAAAACCTGAAAAACGAGGAAAATTAAAAACTCACACTGAAGGACCCAGAATATGGCCAGAAAACCTGAAAAACATGGAAAATTAAATATTCACAAAGTAGAACCCAGGATAGGGAGAGAAACACTGAAAAAAGTGGAAAATTAAAAATTCACACTCTAGGAACAGAATATGGCAAGAAAACTTGAAAAACGTGGAAAATCGAAAATTCACACTGTAGGACTCAGAATATGCCGAGAAGACCTGAAAAAGTTGGAAAATGAGAAAATCACACTGAAGGACCCAGAATATGACGAAAAAAACTTAAAAAGGTTTAAAATTAAAAATTCATACTGTAGGACACAGAACATGGCAAGAAAACCTGAAAAACGTGAAAAATTTAAAATTCACACTGTAGGATGCAGAATATGGCGAGAAACACTGAAAAAAGTAAAAAATTTAAATCTCACACTGAAGGACCCTGAATATGTCGAGAAAACCTGAAAAAGGTGGAAAATGAGAAAATCACACTATAGGACCCAGAATTGCGAAAAAAATTGAAAAACGTCGAAAATGAGAAAATCACACTGTAGGACCCAGAATATGCCGAGAAACCCTGAAAAATGTGCAAAATTAAACATACACGCTGTAGGACCCAGAATATGGCAACAAACCATGAAAAAACTAAAAAACTAAAAACTCACACTGAAGGACCACGAATATGGTGAGAAAACATGAAAAAGGTGGTTAATGACAAAATCAACTGTAGGACCCAGAATATGATGAAAAAAACTTAAAAACGATTAAAATTAAAAATTCACACTGTAGGACCCCGAATATGGTGAGAAAATCTGAAAATGTTTAAAAATGAGAAAAATACACTGTAGGACCCAGAATATGCTGAGAAACCCAGAAAAACGAGGAAAAATAAAAATATGCTTTGAAGGAGCCAGATTATGACAGGAAACACTGAAAAAAGTAGAAAATTAAAAACTTACACGGAAGGACCCTGAATATGGCAAGAATACCAGAAAAAGGTGGAAATAGAGAATAATCACACTGTAGGACACAGAATTGCGAAAAAACATGAAAAACGTAGAAAATGAGAAAATCACACTGTAGGACCCAGAATTACGAAAAAATTTATAAAACGTGGAAAATGAGAAAATCACACTGCAGGACCTAGAATATGCTGAGTAACCCTGAAAAACATGAAAATTAAAAATTCAAACTGTCGGACACAGAATATGGCGAGAAACCATGAAAAAAGTGGAAAATTAAAAATTCACACTGTATTACCCAGAATATGGCAAGAAATACTGAAAAACATGGAAAATTAAAAATTCACCCCGAAGGACCTGGAATATGGCAAGAAAACCTGAAAAACGAGAAAATGAGAAAAATCACACTGTAGTACCCAGAATATGACGAAAAAACCTGAAAAACGTGGAAAATTAAAAACTCACACTGAATGACCCAGAATATGGCAAGAAAACCTGAAAAAAGTAAAAAACTAAAAATTCACACTGAAAGACCCCGAATATGGCGAGAAAACCTGAAAAAGGTGGAAAATGAGAATAAATGACTGTAGGACCCAGAATTGCGAAAAAACTTGAAAAACTTCGAAAATGAGAAAGTCACACTTTAGGACCCAGAATATGTCGAGAAACCCTGAAAAACGTGGAAAATTAAAAATACGCGCTGTTGGACCCAGAATATGGTGAGAAACCGGAAAAACGTGGAAAATTAAAAATACACTCTGTTGGACCCAGAATATGGCAAGAAACCCTGCAAAAGGTGAAAAATGAGAAAATCACACTGTAAGACCCAGAATTACGAAAAAACCTGAAAAACTTGGAAAATGAGAAAATCACACTGCAGGAAACAGAATATGCCGAGAAACCCTGAAAAACGTGGAAAATTAAAAATTCACACTGAAGGACCCGGAAAATAGCGAGAAAACCTGAAAAAGGTGGAAAATGAGAAAATCACATGTAGAACCCAGAATAGCGAAAAAACTTGAAAAAGGTGAAAAATGAGAAAGTCACACTGCAGGACCCAGAATATGCTGAGAAACCCTGATAATCATGGAAAATTAAATGTTCACACTGTAGGACCCAGAATATGCCTAGAAACCCTTGAAAAACTTGGAAAATAAAATACACGCTGTAGGAACCAGAATATATTGAGAAACCCTGAAAAAGTAGGAAATCAAAAACTCACACTGAAGGACCCCGAATATGGGGAGAAATCCTAAAAAACGTGGAAATGAGAAAATCACACTCTAGGACCCAGAATATGACGAAAAAACCTGAAAAACATGGAAAATTTAAAATTCACACTGAAGGTCCGGGAATATGGTGAGAAAACCTGAAAAACGAGGAAAATTAAAAACACAAACTGAAGGACCCAGAATATGGCGAGAAACACTGAAAAAGGAGGAAAATGAGAAAATCACACTATAGGACCAGAATATGGCAAGAAACCTTGAAAAACGTGGAAAATTAAAAATTCACAATGTAGGACCCAGAATATGCTGAGAAAATCTGAAAAAGTTGGATAATGAGAATATCAAACTGTAGGACCCAGAATTGCGAAAAAACTTGAAAAACTTCGAAAATGAGAAAATCACACTTTAGGACCCAGAATATGCCGAGAAACCCTGAAAAACGTGGAAAATTAAAAATACACTCTGTTGGACCCAGAATATGGCAAGAAACCCTGCAAAAGGTGAAAAATGAGAAAATCACACTGTAAGACCCAGAATTACGAAAAAACCTGAAAAACTTGGAAAATGAGAAAATCACACTGCAGGAAACAGAATATGCCGAGAAACCCTGAAAAACGTGGAAAATTAAAAATTCACACTGAAGGACCCGGAATATATCGAGAAAACCTGAAAAAGGTGGAAAATGAGAATAAATGACTGTAGGACCCAGAATTGCGAAAAAACTTGAAAAACTTCGAAAATGAGAAAGTCACACTTTAGGACCCAGAATATGTCGAGAAACCCTGAAAAACGTGGAAAATTAAAAATACGCGCTGTTGGACCCAGAATATGGTGAGAAACCGGAAAAACGTGGAAAATTAAAAATACACTCTGTTGGACCCAGAATATGGCAAGAAACCCTGCAAAAGGTGAAAAATGAGAAAATCACACTGTAAGACCCAGAATTACGAAAAAACCTGAAAAACTTGGAAAATGAGAAAATCACACTGCAGGAAACAGAATATGCCGAGAAACCCTGAAAAACGTGGAAAATTAAAAATTCACACTGAAGGACCCGGAATATATCGAGAAAACCTGAAAAAGGTGGAAAATGAGAATAAATGACTGTAGGACCCAGAATTGCGAAAAAACTTGAAAAACTTCGAAAATGAGAAAGTCACACTTTAGGACCCAGAATATGTCAAGAAACCCTGAAAAACGTGGAAAATTAAAAATACGCGCTGTTGGACCCAGAATATGGTGAGAAACCGGAAAAACGTGGAAAATTAAAAATACACTCTGTTGGACCCAGAATATGGCAAGAAACCCTGCAAAAGGTGAAAAATGAGAAAATCACACTGTAAGACCCAGAATTACGAAAAAACCTGAAAAACTTGGAAAATGAGAAAATCACACTGCAGGAAACAGAATATGCCGAGAAACCCTGAAAAACGTGGAAAATTAAAAATTCACACTGAAGGACCCGGAAAATAGCGAGAAAACCTGAAAAAGGTGGAAAATGAGAAAATCACATGTAGAACCCAGAATAGCGAAAAAACTTGAAAAAGGTGAAAAATGAGAAAGTCACACTGCAGGACCCAGAATATGCTGAGAAACCCTGATAATCATGGAAAATTAAATGTTCACACTGTAGGACCCAGAATATGCCTAGAAACCCTTGAAAAACTTGGAAAAATAAAATACACGCTGTAGGAACCAGAATATATTGAGAAACCCTGAAAAAGTAGGAAATCAAAAACTCACACTGAAGGACCCCGAATATGGGGAGAAATCCTAAAAAACGTGGAAATGAGAAAATCACACTCTAGGACCCAGAATATGACGAAAAAACCTGAAAAACATGGAAAATTTAAAATTCACACTGAAGGTCCGGGAATATGGTGAGAAAACCTGAAAAACGAGGAAAATTAAAAACACAAACTGAAGGACCCAGAATATGGCGAGAAAACATGAAAAACATGGAAAATTAAATATTCACACTGTAGGACCCAGAATATGGCGAGAAACACTGAAAAAGGAGGAAAATGAGAAAATCACACTATAGGACCAGAATATGGCAAGAAACCTTGAAAAACGTGGAAAATTAAAAATTCACAATGTAGGACCCAGAATATGCTGAGAAAATTTGAAAAAGTTGGATAATGAGAATATCAAACTGTAGGACCCAGAACATGACGAAAAAAACTTAAAAACGTTTAAAATTAAAAAATCAAACTGTAGGACCTGAATATGGCGAGAAACCCTGAGAATCGTGGAAAATTTAAAAATCACACTGTAGGACGCAGAATATGGCGATTAACCCTGTAAAAAGTGGAATATTAAAAACTCACACTGAAGTATCCCGAAATTGGCAAGAAACCCTGCAAAAGGTGGAAAATGAAAAAAAATCACACTGTAGGACCCAAAATATGCCGAGTAACCCTGAAAAACTTGGAAAATTAAAAATACACGCTGTAGGACCCAGAATATGGCAAAAAACCCTGAAAGAATTAGAAAATTAAAAACTCACACTGAAGGAACCGGAATATGGCAAGAAAACCTGAAAAAGTGGAAAGTCTCTCTCTCTGTCTCTCTCTCTATGTCTCTCTCTGTCTCTCTCTTTCTCTATCTCTGTCTCTCTCTATTTCTCTCTGTCTCTATCTGTCTCTCTCTCTGTCTCTCTCTGTCTCTCTCTCTCTCTGTCTCTCTCTTTCCCTCTCTCTGTCTCTCTCTGTCTCTATCTCTGTCTCTCTCTGCCTCTCTCTGTCACTCTGTCTCTCTCTGTCTCTCTCTGTCCCTCTCTGTCTCTCTCTGTGTCTTTCTTTGTATCTCTCTGTCTCTCCCTGTCTCTCTCTCTGTCTCTCTCTCTATGTCTATCTCTGTCTCTCTCTTTCTCTATCTCTGTCTCTCTCTGTTTCTCTCTGTCTCTATCTCTCTGTGTGTCTCTTTCTTTCCCTCTCTCTGTCTCTATCTCTTTCTCTCTCTGTCTCTCTCTGTCACTCTGTCTCTCTCTGTCTCTCTCTGTCTCTCTCTGTCTCTCTCTGTCTATCTGTCTCTCTCTGTCTCTCTCTGTCTCTCTCTCTGTCTCTCTCTCTGTCTCTCTCTGTGTCTTTCTTTGTCTCTCTCTGTCACTCTCTCTATGTCTATCTCTGTCTCTCTCTTTCTCTATCTCTGTCTCTCTCTGTTTCTCTCTGTCTCTATCTCTCTGTGTGTCTCTTTCTTTCCCTCTCTCTGTCTCTATCTCTTTCTCTCTCTGTCTCTCTCTGTCACTCTGTCTCTCTCTGTCTCTCTCTGTCTCTCTCTGTCTCTCTCTGTCTCTCTCTGTCTCTCTCTGTCTCTCTCAATGTATCTCTCTGTCTCTCTATGTCTCTCTCTGTGTCTTTCTTTGTTTCTCTCTGTCTCTCTCTGTCTCTCTCTGTCTCTCTGTGTGTCTCTCTCTGTCTCTCTCTCTATCTCTGTTTCTCTCTGTCTTTCTCACTCTGTCTCTGTCTCTCTCTGACTCTCTCTGTCTCTCTCTTTCTCTCTGTCTCTCTCTGTCTCTCTCTTTCTCTCTGTCTCTCTCTTTCCCTCTCTCTGTCTCTCTCTGTCTCTATCTCTGTCTCTCTCTGTCCTTCTGACTCTTTCTGTCTCTCTCTGTCTCTCTCTCTGTCTCTCTCTGTCTCTCTCCTTCTCTCTCTCTGTCTCTCTCTTTCCCTCTCTCTGTCTCTCTCTGTCTCTATCTCTGTCTCTCTCTGTCTCTCTCTGTCACTCTGTCTCTCTCTGTCTCTCTCTGTCTCTCTCTGTCTATCTGTCACTCTCTGTCTCTCTCTCTGTATCTCTCTATCTCTGTCTTTCTCTGTGTCTTTCTTTGTCTCGCTCTGTCTCTCTCTGTCTCTCTCTGTCTCTCTCTCTATGTCTCTCTTTGTCTCTCTCTTTCTCTATCTCTGTCTCTCTCTGTTTCTCTGTCTCTATCTGTCTCTCTCTCTGTCTCTCTCTGTCTCTCTCTGTCTCTCTCTGTCTCTCTCTTTCCCTCTCTCTGTCTCTCTCTGTCTCTATCTCTGTCTCTCTCTGTCTCTCTCTGTCACTCTGTCTCTCTCTGTCTCTCACTGTCTCTCTCTGTCTCTCTCTGTCTATCTGACTCTCTCTGTCTCTCTCTGTCTCTCTCTCTTTCTCTGTCTCTGTCTCTCTCTGTCTCTCTCTGTCACTCTGTCTCTCTCTGTTTCAATCTGTCTCTATCTGTCTCTCTCTCTGTCTCTATCTGTCTCTCTCTGTCCCTCACTCTGTATCTCTCTGTCTCCATCTCTGTCTCTCTCTGTCTCTCTCTGTCACTCTGTCCCTCTCTGTCTCTCTCTGTCTCTCTCTCTATCTCTCTCTCTCTCTGTCTCTCTCTGTCTCTCTCTGTCTAACTCTATCTGTCTCTGTCTCTCTCTGTCTCCATCTGTCACTCTGTCTGTCTCTCTCTCTCTCTCTCTGTCCCTTCTGTCTCTATCTCTGTATCTCTCTGTCTCTCTCTCTGTCTCTCTCTGTCTCTCTCTGTGTCTCTGTCTCTCTCTGTCTCTCTCTGTCTCTCTCAATGTATCTCTCTGTCTCACTATGTCTCTCTCTGTGTCTTTCTTTGTCTCTCTCTGTCTCTTTCTGTCTCTCTCTGTGTCTCTCTCTGTCTCTCTCTATCTCTGTCTCTCTCTGTCTTTCTCACTCTGTCTCTGTCTCTCTCTGTCCCTCTCTCTGTCTCTCTCTGTCTCTATCTCTGTCTCTCTCTGACTCTCTCTGTCTCTCTCTTTCTCTCTGTCTCTCTCTGTCTCTCTCTCTTTATCTCTCTGTCTCTCTCTGTCTCTCTCTGTCTCTCTCTCTCTGTGTCTCTCTCTGTCTTTCTCTGTCTCTATCTCTATCTCTCTCTGTCTCTCTCTGTCCTTCTGACTCTTTCTGTCTCTCTCTGTCTCTCTCTCTGTGTCTCTCTATGTCTTTCATTGTCTCTCTCTGTCTCTCTCTGTCTATCTCTCTGTCTCTCTCTGTCTCTCTCTGTCTCTATCTCTGTCTCTCTCTGTCTCTCTCTGTCTCTCTATGTCTCTCTTAATGTATCTCTCTGTCTCTCTATGTCTCTCTCTGTGTCTTTCTTTGTCTCTCTCTGTCTCTCTCTCTGTGTCTCACTCTGTCTCTCTCTGTCTCACTCTCTGTCTCTGTCTCTGTCTCTCTCTCTGTCTCTCTCTGTCTCTCTCTCTAAATCTGTCTCTCTCTGTATTTCTCACTCTGTCTCTGTCTCTCTCTGTCCCTCTCTCTCTCTCTCTGTCTCTATCTCTGTCTCTCTCTGACTCTCTCTGTCTCTCTCTTTCTCTCTGTCTCTCTCTGTCTCTCTTTGTCTCTCTCTCTGTATCTCTCTGTCTCTCTCTGTGTCTCTCTGTGTCTCTCTCTGTGTCTCTCTGTGTCTCTCTCTGTCTCTCTCTGTGTCTCTCTGTGTCTCTCTGTGTCTCTCTGTCTCTCTCTGTGTCTCTCTCTGTCTCTCTCTGTCTATCTCTGTCTCTCTCTGTCTCTCTCAATGTATCTCTCTGTCTCTCTATGTCTCTCTCTGTGTCTTTCTTTGTCTCTCTCAGTCTCTCTCTCTCTCTCTCTGTCTCACTCTGTCTCTCTGTCTCTCTTTGTCTCTCTCTCTGTATCTCTCTGTCTCTCTCTGTCTCTCTCTGTCTCTCTCTCTGTGTCTCTCTCTGTCTTTCTTTTTCTCTATCTATATCGCTCTCTGTCTCTCTCTGTGTCTTTTTTGTCTCTCTCTGTCTCTCTCTGTCTCTCTCTGTCTCTCTTAGTCTCTCTCTGTGTCTTTCATTGTCTCTCTCTGTCTCTCTCTGTCTTTCGGTGTCTCTCTCTCTGTCTCTCTCTGTCTCACTCTCTGTCTCTGTCTCTATCTCTGTCTCTCTCTGTCTCTCTCTGTCTGTCTCTGTCTGTCTATGTCTATCTCTGTCTCTCTCTGTGTCTCTCTGTGTCTCTCTCTGTGTCTCTCTGTGTCTCTCTGTCTCTCTGTTTCTCTCTCTGTCTCTCTCTGTCTCTATCTCTGTCTCTCTCTGTCTCTCTATGTCTCTCTCAATGTATCTCTCTGTCTCTCTATGTCTCTCTCTGTGTCTTTCTTTGTCTCTCTCTGTCTCTCTCTTTCTGTGTCTCACTCTGTCTCTCTCTGTCTCTCTCTCTGTCTCTGTCTCTGTGTCTCTCTCTGTCTTTCTCTGTCTCTATCTCTATCTCTCTCTGTCTCTCTCTGTCCTTCTGACTCTATCTGTCTCTCTCTGTCTCTCTCTCTGTGTCTCTCTGTGTCTCTGTGTCTCTCTCTATGTCTTTCATTGTCTCTCTCTGTCTCTCTCTGTCTATCTCTCTGTCTCTCTCTGTCTCTCTCTGTCTCTCTCTGTCTCTATCTCTGTCTCTCTCTGTCTCTCTCTGTCTCTCTATGTCTCTCTTAATGTATCTCTCTGTCTCTGTATGTCTCTCTCTGTGTCTTTCTTTGTCTCTCTCTGTCTCTCTCTCTCTGTGTCTCACTCTGTCTCTCTCTGTCTCTGTCTCTCTCTCTGTCTCTGTCTCTCTCTCTGTCTCTCTCTGTCTCTCTCTCTAAATCTGTCTCTCTCTGTATTTCTCACTCTGTCTCTGTCTCTCTCTGTCCCTCTATCTGTCTCTCTCTGTCTCTATCTCTGTCTCTCTCTGACTCTCTCTGTCTCTCTCTTTCTCTCTGTCTCTCTCTGTCTCTCTTTGTCTCTCTCTCTGTATCTCTCTGTCTCTCTCTGTCTCTCTCTCTCAGTGTCTCTCTCTGTCTTTCTTTGTCTCTATGTCTGACTCTCTCTGTCTCTCTCTGTGTCTTTCTTTGTCTCTTCTATGTCTCTCTCTGTCTCTCTCTCTGTCTCCCTCAGTCTTTCTCTGTGTCTCTCTCTGTCTTTCTCTGTCTCTATCTCTGTCTCTCTGTCTCTCTCTGTCTCTCTCTGTCTCTCTCTGTCTCTCTCTGTGTCTCTGTGTCTTTGTTTGTCTCTCTCTGTCTCTCTCTGTCTCTCTGTGTCTCTCTCTCTGTCTCTCTCTGTCTCTCTCTTTCTCTATCTCTGTCTCTCTCTGTCTCTCTCTGTCTCTCTCTGTCTGTCTCTGTCTCCCTGTGTCTCTCTCTCTGTCACTCTCTCTGTCTCTCTGTGTTTTTCTTTGTCTCTCTCTGTCTCTCTCTCTGTCTCTCTCTGTCTCTCTCTGTCTCTCTGTGATTTTCTTGTCTCTCTCTGTCTCTCTCTGTTTCTCTCTCTGTCTCACTCTGTCTCTCTCTGTCTCTCTCTGTCTCTCTCTCTGTCTCTCTCTCTGTCTCTCTCTATGTCTCTCTCTCTTTCTCACTCTGTGTATCTCTGTCTCACTCTGTGTCTCTCTCTGTCTCACTCTGTCTCTCTCTGTCTCTCTCTGTCTCTCTCTGTCTCTCTCTGTCTCTATCTCTGTCTCTCTCTGTCTCTCTCTGTCTCTCTCTGTCTGTCTTTGTCTCTCTGTGTGTCTCTCTGTGTGTCTCTCTGTGTCTCTCTCTGTGTCTCTCTGTGTCTCTCTGTCTCTCTCAATGTATCTCTCTGTCTCTCTATGTCTCTCTCTGTCTTTCTTTGTCTCTCTCTGTCTCTCTCTGTCACTCTCTGTGTCTTTCTCTGTCTCTCTCTCTCTATCTCTGTCTCTCTCTGTCTTTCTCACTCTGTCTCTGTCTCACTCTGTCTCTCTCTGTGTCTTTCTTTGTCTCTCTCTGTCTCTCTCTGTCTCACTCTCTGTCTCTCTCTGTCTTTCTCTGTCTCTCTCTGTGTCTCTCTCTGTCTTTCTCTGTCTCTATCTCTGTCTCTCTCTGTCCTTCTGACTCTTTATGTCTCACTCTGTCTCTCTCTCTGTATCTCTCTGTCTCTCTCTGTCTCTCTCTGTTTCTCTCTCTGTCTCACTCTGTCTCTCTCTGTCTCTCTCTGTCTCTCTCTCTCTCTCTTTCTCTCTCTATGTCTCTCTCTCTTTCTCACTCTGTGTATCTCTGTCTCACTCTGTGTCTCTCTCTGTCTCACTCTGTCTCTCTCTGTCTCTCTCTGTCTCTCTCTCTCTGTCTCTCTGTCTGTCTCTGTCTCTCTCTCTGTCTCTCTCTGTCTGTCTCTGTCTGTCTCTGTCTCTCTCTGTCTCTCTCTCTGTCTCTCTCTGTGTCTCTCTGTGTCTCTCTGTGTCTCTCTCTGTGTCTCTCTGTGTCTCTCTCTGTGTCTCTCTGTGTCTCTCTGTGTCTCTCTGTCTCTCTCTGTGTCTCTCTCTGTCTCTCTCTGTCTATCTCTGTCTCTCTCAATGTATCTCTCTGTCTCTCTATGTCTCTCTCTGTGTCTTTCTTTGTCTCTCTCAGTCTCTCTCTCTCTCTCTGTCTCACTCTGTCTCTCTCTCTGTCTCTCTTTGTCTCTCTCTCTGTATCTCTCTGTCTCTCTCTGTCTCTCTCTGTCTCTCTCTCTGTGTCTCTCTCTGTCTTTCTTTTTCTCTATCTATATCGCTCTCTGTCTCTCTCTGTGTCTTTTTTGTCTCTCTCTGTCTCTGTCTCTCTCTGTCTCTCTTAGTCTCTCTCTGTGTCTTTCATTGTCTCTCTCTGTCTCTCTCTGTCTTTCGGTGTCTCTCTCTCTGTCTCTCTCTGTCTCACTCTCTGTCTCTCTCTGTCTCTATCTCTGTCTCTCTCTGTCTCTCTCTGTCTGTCTCTGTCTGTCTATGTCTATCTCTGTCTCTCTCTGTGTCTCTCTGTGTCTCTCTCTGTGTCTCTCTGTGTCTCTCTGTCTCTCTCTGTGTCTCTCTCTGTCTCTATCTCTGTCTCTCTCTGTCTCTCTATGTCTCTCTCAATGTATCTCTCTGTCTCTCTATGTCTCTCTCTGTGTCTTTCTTTGTCTCTCTCTGTCTCTCTCTTTCTGTGTCTCACTCTGTCTCTCTCTGTCTCTCTCTCTGTCTCTGTCTCTCTCTCTGTCTCTCTCTGTCTCTCTCTCTATCTCTGTCTCTCTCTGTATTTCTCACTCTGTGTCTGTCTCTCTCTGTCCCTCTCTCTGTCTCTCTCTGTCTCTATCTCTGTCTCTCTCTGACTCTCTCTGTCTCTCTCTTTCTCTCTGTCTCTCTCTGTCTCTCTTTGTCTCTCTGTCTGTATCTCTCTGTCTCTCTCTGTCTCTCTCTCTCAGTATCTCCCTCTGTCTTTCTTTGTCTCTATGTCTGACTCTTTCTCTCTCTCTTGTGACTTTCTTTGTCTCTTCTATGTCTCTCTGTGTCTCTCTCTCTGTCTCCCTCAGTCTCTCTCTGTGTCTCTCTCTGTCTTTCTCTGTCTCTATCTCTGTCTCTCTGTCTCTCTCTGTCTCTCTCTGTCCTTCTGTATCTTTCTGTCTCTCTCTGTCTCTCTCTCTGTATCTCTCTGTCTCTCTCTGTCTCTCTCTGTCTTTCTTTGTCTCCCTCTGTCTCTCTCTGTCTCTTTGTGTCTCTCTCTATCTCTCTCTGTCTCTCTCTGTCTCTATCTCTGTCTCTCTCTGTCTCTCTCTGTCTGTCTCTGTCTCTCTGTGTCTCTCTCTCTGTCTCTCTCTGTGTCTCTCTCTGTGTGTCTCTGTCTCTCTCTGTTTCTCTCTCTGTCTCTCTCTGTCTCTAACTCTGTCTCTCTCTGTCTCTCTGACTCTCTCTGTATCTCTCTGTCTCTCTCTGTCTCTCTCTGTGTTTTTCTTTGTCTCACTCTGTCTCTCTCTGTCTCTCTCTGTCTCTCTGTGTTTTTCTTTGTCTCTCTCTGTCTCTCTCTGTCTCACTCTGTCTCTCTCTGTCTCTCTTTGTCTCTCTCTCTGTCTCTCTCTCTGTCTCTCTCTGTCTCTCTCTCTTTCTCACTCTGTGTATCTCTGTCTCTCTCTGTGTCTCTCTGTCTCACTCTGTCTTTCTCTGTCTCTCTCTGTCTCTCTCTCTGTCTCTCTGTCTCTCTCTGTCTTTCTCTGTCTCTATCTCTGTCTCTCTCTGTCTCTCTCTGTCTCTCTCTGTCTGTCTCTGTCTCTCTGTGTGTCTCTCTCTGTGTCTCTCTGTGTCTCTCTCTATGTCTCTCTCTGTCTCTCTGTCTCTCTCAATGTATCTCTCTGTCTCTCTATGTCTCTCTCTGTCTTTCTTTGTCTCTCTCTGTCTCTCTCTGTCTCTCTCTGTCTCTCTATGTGACTTTCAGTGGCCCCACACAGCCTCACATATACTTCTAAAAATTTAAAGAAGGGTGTGGCCACTCTAAAAGCTCAACAATTAACAGCATTGTCTCCTCTTCCAGAGTACCTGGGATCAACTACCAGCAACTATATGGTGGCCCATCTCCAGTTCCAGGGGATCAGACAGACAGACATACAGACAGTGATAAAAATGGCAGGCGTGCCTGGTCTTTCTTTCTTTCTTATCCTTTTTTAAAAATGTTTATTTATATATTTATTTATGTATTTATTAGATATAAGTACACTGTAGCTGTCTTCAGACACTCCAGAAGAGGGTGTCAGATTCTGGAGAATCAAAATCCCTCTTATGGTCTGCATATGATGTACATAAACACAGCCTCACATATACTTCTAAAAATTTAAAGATGTGTGGGGCCACTGAGAGGGCTCAACAATTAACAGCATTGTCTCCTCTTTCAGAGAACCTGGGATAAACTACCAGCACCTTATGGTGGCCCATCTCCAGTTCCAGTGGATCAGACAGACAGACAGACAGAGAGACAGAGATAAGGATGGCAGGCCTGCCTGGTCTTTCTTTATTTCTTATACTTTTTAAAAAATGTTTATTTATTTATTTATTTATTTATTTATTTATTTATTTATTTATTTATTAGATATAAGTACACTGTAGCCGTCTTCAGACACTCCAGAAGAGGGTGACAGATTCTAGAGTATCTAAATCCCTCTTATGGTCTGAATATGATGTACATAAACACAGCATCACATATACTTCTAAAAATTAAAAATGGGTGGGGCCACTGAAAGGGCTCAACAATTAACAGCATTGTCTCCTCTTACAGAGAACCTGGGATCAACTACCAGAAACTATATGGTGGCCCATCTCCAGTTCCAGGGGATCAGACAGACAGACAGACAGACAGACAGAGAGAAGGATGGCAGGCCTGCCTGGTCTTACTTTCTTTCTTATCCTTTTTAAAAAATGTTTATTTATTTATTTATTCACTTATGTATTTTTTATATATAAGTACACTGTAGCTGTCTTCAGTCACTCCAGTAGAGGGTGTCAGATTCTGGAGAATCTAAATCCTCTTATAATCTGAATATGATGTACATAAACACAGCCTCACTTATACTTCTAAATATTTAAAGAAGTGTGGGGCCACTGAAAGGGCTCAACAATTAACAGCATTGTCTCCTCTTCCAGAGTACCTGGGATCAACTACCAGCAACTATATGGTGGCCCATCTCCAGTTCCAGGGGATCAGACAGACAGACATACAGACAGTGATAAGGATGGCAGGCCTGCCTGGTCTTTCTTTCTTTCTTATCCTTTTTAAAAAAATGTTTATTTATATATTTATTTATGTATTTATTAGATATAAGTACACTGTAGCTGTCTTCAGACACTCCAGAAGAGGGTGTCAGATTCTGGAGAATCTAAATCACTCTTATGGTCTGCATATGATGTACATAAACACAGCCTCACATATACTTCTAAAAATTTAAAGATGTGTGGGGCCACTGAGAGGGCTCAACAATTAACAGCATTGTCTCCTCTTTCAGAGAACCTGGGATAAACTACCAGCACCTTATGGTGGCCCATCTCCAGTTCCAGTGGATCATACAGACAGACAGACAGAGAGACAGAGATAAGGATGGCAGGCCTGACTGGTCTTTCTTTATTTCTTATACTTTAAAAAAAATGTTTATTTATTTATTTATTTATTTATTAGATATAAGTACACTGTAGCCGTCTTCAGACACTCCAGAAGATGGTGTCAGATTCTGGAGAATCTAAATCCCTCTTATGGTCTGAATATGATGTACATAAACACAGCCTCACATATACTTCCAAAAATTTAAAATGGGTGGGTCCACTGAAAGGGCTCAACAATTAACAGCATTGTCTCCTCTTCCAGAGAACCTGGGATCAACTACCAGCACCTACAATGTGGCCCATCTCCAGTTCCAGGGGATCAGACAGACAGACAGACCGACAGAGATAAAGATGGCAGGACTGCCTGGTCTTTCTTTCTTTCTTATCCTTTTTAAAAAATATTTATTTATTTATTTATTTATCTATTTATTTATTTATTTATTTATGTATTTCTTAGATATAAGTACACTGTAGCTTTCTTTAGACACTCCAGAGGAGGGTGTCAGATTCTGGAGAATGTAAATCCCTCTTATGGTCTGCATATGATGTACATAAACACAGCCTCACATATACTGAGCTGAGGTGTCACAGGCCAACTGCTGGAATTTCTGAGTACCACCTAGATAGAGAAAAGCTATGCTGTGGTTGCTTAATTTATGTATTTTATTATTTCTATTTGTTGTTTTGTTTTGTTTTATTTGTTTTTAGAGAAGTCCTCTGTCTGTAGCTCTGGCTGACCCAGGACTGCCTACTTGTGTTAATTAGGGTTTCACAGCTGAGAACAGACACCAAGAGCAAGGTAAGGCTTAGAAAACCCTACATTCAGTGGTGGCTCAAGCTCTTAATGAGAGCACTCTGTAGGCAGAGGCAGTCAGTTTCTGAGTTTGAGGCCACCCTGGTGAAAGACAGGGCTAGGGTAGGGGCTAGGGTGAGGAAAGAAAGAAAGAAAGAAAGAAAGAAAGAAAAGTTTATATAAAAGTTTTATAAAAAGTGTTAAAGTTTTTAAAAATTAAAAAAAAAAAATACCAGATCACCATCACACAGCATTGGCTGTCTTCAGGTGTATCCTTTCAGCCTCCAAAACAAAAAACAATGGCTGGCTGTCTTCAGGTGTATCCTATTCTCGAGTCTTATTTCCAACCTTAGAGCTGGGCTGAGCTGCCTCATTATGTAATTGCAAACCTTCCTTGGTTTGTCTTTTCCATTTCTAAGACTAACAGGCCTTTTTCTATTTATTGAATATGCTCATGACTGTCCTTTAGATATAGTAAATATAACTGTTGCTTATAAAACTTGTTTTCTAGGAATTTTTAAAGGGCAATGGCAGAGTTTATTTATAAAAAAATATTTTGCATTTATTTATTTGTGTGAGTGATGAAGCTCAGGTCTTCAAACTCGTCAGGAGGTATGATTACCTCCCCTCTCTCTCAACCACTCTCTCTCCTCTCTCAATGATTGTGTAAGAATGTTTTGCATGTGTATGCTGTGCCCACAGACTCCAGAACAGAGTATTAGATCCCCTGGAACTGGAGATGGGCCACCATATATACTACTGGTAATTGAGCCCAGGTTCTCTGGAAGAGGAGACAATGCTCTTAATTGTTGAGCCCTCTCTGTAGCCACATCTTTCTTTTTTTTTGAGTATATGTGAGGCTGTGTTTATATACATCATATGCAGACAATAAGAATGATTTAGATTCTTCAGAATCTGACACCCTCTTCTGGACTGTCTGAAGATAGCTACAGCATACTTAAATATAATAAATAAATAAATCTTAAAAAGAAAAGGAAAAGTAAAAAAGAAAGAACAGGCCTGCCATATGCATGTTCATAGAGGAAAATGGGAGAGACCCCAATCTAACCTCAGCAGGGTGCTTCCTTCTGGATGGTAGCTCACAGTTTCATCCCAGCAAGACAGGCAAATCACTGAGTTCAAGGACAGTAAGGTTCAGGACAGCCAAGGTTAGGAAGGAAAAGGGTCTATGTTGAGAATACAAACCGACAAAACAACAACTAGGAAAAAGAAGTGACAGTGTAACTTGGGGTAGGGTACCAACAAGAGAAAGCTTTCTGTTACCACTTACAAACACCAGTAGCCTTGCACCCTTCTGCCCAGGTCCCTGCCTTCCTTTCTAGGAATTCTAAGGATGCCAGGGGGTGGGGGAATCCAGATTAACTTTTTAAAAACAAAGACTTGGTCTTTGATGTCTATAGGAAGCCCTTCTCAGTGCCTTTAACTACCACTGAACTTTCAGGGCTGTGACTCAACTGTAACAAGGAACAGGGCTAAGAACCTGCAGCCTTTGAAAACAACTATTTTTTTAAAGTGGGGGACACAAATCAGCAGTAGAAGCCCTCAGGTTCAGCCATAATACTTGTTAGGGAAAGAGCCTCAATGTCCGGAGCTGAGGTCTCATGGGTGAACTGCTTCAAGCTCTGAGTATCATTGAAAGAAAGAAAAGATATCATGTGGTTGCTTAATTTATTTATTTTATTATTTCTATTTTTTGTTTTCTTTTGTTTTGTTTTAGAAAAGGCCTCAGTCTGTAGCTATGGCTGACCTAGGACAGACTACATGTGTTAATTAGGGTTTCACAGCTGAGAAACAGACCATACCTATGTAAGACTTAGAAAACCCAACAGTCAGTGGTGGCTCGAGCTCTTAATGAGAGCACTCTGGAGGCAGAGGCAGTCAGTTTCTGAGTTCGAGGCCAGCCTGGTTAAAGACAGGGATAGGCAGGGATAGGCAAGGCAGGGCTGGGCTAGGCTAGGCTAGGCAAGGGGCTGGGCTAGTCAAGGCAAGGGACTAGGCTAGGCTACTCAAGGGGCTAGGCAAGACAGTCAGACAGAGAGAAAGACAGACAAGGATGGCAGGCCTGCCTGGTTTTTCTTTCTTTCTTATCCCTTTTAAAAAATGTTTATTTATTTATTTATTTATTTATTTATTTATTTATTTATGTATGTATTTATTAGATATACATAGACTGTAGCTGTCTTCAGACACTCCAGAAGAGGGTGTCAGATTCTGGAGAATCTATATACCTCTTATGGTCTGCATATGATGTACATACACACAGCCTCACATTTACATCTAAAAATATAAAGATGTGTGGGTCCAATGAAAGGGATCAACAATTAACAGCATTGTCTCCTCTTATAGAGAACCTGGGATCAACTACCAGCAACTATATGGTGGCCCATCTCCAGTTCCAGGGGATCAGACAGAGAGACAGACATACAGACAGATAGAGTTAATGAAGGCAGGCCTACCTTGTCTTTCCTTCTTTCTTATCCTTTTAAAAAATGTTTATTAATTTAAGTATGTATTTATTAGATATAAGTACACTGTAGGTGTCTTCAAACACTCCCGAAGAGGGTGTCAGATTCTGGAGAATCTATATCCCTCTTATGGTCTGCATATGATGTACATGAACACAGCCTCACATATACTTCTAAAAATTTAAAGATGGGTGGGGCCACTGAAAGGGCTCAACAATTAACAGCACTGACTCCTCTTCCAGAGAACCTGGGATCAACTACCAGCAATTATATGGTGGCCCATCTCCAGTTCCAGGGGATCAGACAGACAGACAAACAGACAGTGATAAGGATGGCAGGCCTGCCTGGTCTCTCTTTCTTTATTATCATTTTTTAAAAATGTTTATTTGTTTATTTATGAATTTATTAGATATAAGTACACTGTAGCTGTCTTCAGACACTCCAAAAGAGGGTGTCAGATTCTGGAGAATCTAAATCCCTCTTATGGTCTGCATATTCGGTACATAAACACAGCCTCGCATATACTTCTAAAAATTTAAAGATGTGTGGGGCCACTGAAAGGGCTCAACAATTAACAGCATTGTCTCCTCTACCAGAGAACCTGGGATCAACTACGAGCAACTATATGGTGGCCCATCTCCAGTTCCAGGGGATCAGGCAGACAAAGAGACAGACAGACAAGGGTGGCAGGCCTCCCTGGTTTTTCTTTCTTTCTTATCCTTTTTAAAAAATGTTTATTTATTTATTTATGTATTTATTAGATATAAGTACACCGTAGCTGTCTTCAGACACTCCAGAAGAGGGTGTCAGATTTTGGAGAATATAAATCCCTCTTATGGTCTGCATATGTTGGACATAAACACAGATTCACATACACTTCTAAAAATTTAAGATGGTTGGGCCCACTGAAAGGGCTCAACAATTAACAGCATTGTCTCTTCTTCCAGAGAACCTGGGATCAACTACCAGCAACTATATGGTGGCCCATCTCCAGTTCCAGGGGATCAGATAGACAGACAGACAGAGATAAAAAGGGCAGGCCTGCCTGGTTTTTCTTTCTTTCTTATCCTTTTAAAATAATGTTTATTTATTTATTTATTTATTTATTTATTTATTTATTCATGTATTTATTAGATATAAGTACACTGTAGTTGTCCTTAGACACTCCAGAAGAGGGTGTCAGATTCTGGAGAATCTAAATCCCTCTTATGGTCTGCATATGATGTACATAAACACAGCCTAACATATACTTCTAAAAATTTAAAGATAGGTGGAGCCACTGAAAGGTCTCAACAATTAACAGCATTGTCTCTTCTTCCAGAGAACCTGGGATCATCTAACAGCAACTATATGGTGGCCCATCTCCAGTTCCAAGGGATCAGACAGACAGACAGACAGACTGACAGAGGTAAGGATGGATTCCTGCCTGGTCTTTCTTTATTTCTTATACTTTTAAAAAAATGTTTATTCATTTATTTATTTATTTATTTATTTATTTATTTATTTATGTATTTATTAGATATAAGTACACTGTAGCTGTCTTCAGACACTCTAGAAGAGGGTGTCATCTTCTGGAGAATCTAAATCCCTCTTATGGTCTGCATATGATGTACATAAACACAGCCTCACATATACTTCTAAAAATTTAAAGATGGTTGGGGCCACTGAAAAAGCTCAACAATTAACAGCATTGTCTCCTCTTCCAGAGGACCTGGGATCAACTACCAGCAACTATATTGTGGCCCATCTCCAGTTCCAGGGGATCAGACATACATACATACAGACAGACAGACCAGGATTGCAGGCCTGCCTGGTTTTTCTTTCTTCTTATACATTTTAAAAATGTTTATTTATTTATATATATATTTATTAGATATAAGTACATTGTACCTGACTTCAGACACTTCAGAAGAGGGTGTCATATTCTGGAGAATCTAAATCCCTCTTATGGACTGCATATTATGTACATAAACACAGCCTCACATATACTTCTAAAAATTTAAAGAAGTGTGGGGCCACTCTAAACGCTCAACAATTAACAGCATTGTCTCCTCTTCCAGAGTACCTGGGATAAACTACCAGCAACTATATGGTGGCCCATCTCCAGTTCTAGAGGATCAGACAGACAGACATACAGACAGTGATAAAGATGGCAGGCCTGCCTGGTCTTTCTTTCTTTCTTATCCTTTTTAAAAAATGTTTATTTATATATTTATTTATGTATTTATTAGATATAAGTACACTGTAGCTGTCTTCAGACACTCCAGAAGAGGGTGTCAGATTCTGGAGAATCAAAATCCCTCTTATGGTCTGCATATGATGTACATAAACACAGCCTCACATATACTTCTAAAAATTTAAAGATGTGTGGGGCCACTGAGAGGGCTCAACAATTAACAGCATTGTCTCCTCTTTCAGAGAACCTGGGATAAACTACCAGCACCTTATGGTGGCCCATCTCCTGTTCCATTGGATCAGACAGACAGACAGAGAGACAGAGAGACAGAGATAAGGATGGCAGGTCTGCCTGGTCTTTCTTTATTTCTTGTACTTTTTAAAAAATGTTTATTTATTTATTTATTTATTTATTTATTTATGTATGTATTTATTAGATATAAGTACACTGTAGCCGTCTTCAGACACTCCAGAAGAGGGTGTCAGATTCTGCAGAATCTAAATCCCTCTTATGGTCTGAATATGATGTACATGAACACAGCCTCACATATACTTCTAAAAATTATAAATAGGTGGGCCACTGAAAGGACTCAACAATTAACAGCATTGTCTCCTCTTCCAGAGAACCTGGGATCAACTACCAGCACCTAAAAGGTGGCCCCTCTCCAGTTCCAGGGGATCAGACAGACAGACAGACAGACAGTGATAAGGATGGCAGGCATGCCTGGTCTTTCTTTCTTTCTTATCCTTTTTAAAAAAAAAATGTTTATTTATTTATTTATTTATTTATTTATTTATTTATTTATTATTAGATATAAGTACACTGTAGCTGTTCAGACACTCAAGAAGAGGGTGTCAGATTCTGGAGAATCTAAATCCCTCTTATGGTCTGCATATGATGTACATAAACACAGCCTCACATATACTTCTAAAAATTTAAAGAAG